>NC_059273.1:2257500-2275000 GCF_017591435.1 Portunus trituberculatus
ACTTCCCTCCCACGTTTATGCGCCACACCACCCTCCAAAAATATTATTGTCTGGGGTTTAAAATCATTAGGTAGAAAAGTGATGGGTAAAAAGTTTGAAATTCATCAACATTATCATGGAAAAAAAAAAATCTGCACCATTAACCCGTTTCTGCTTCACACCACTGTCACACCAAAATCATTAGGGTATTTGTCACCATTATCAGGGAAAAAAACCTCAACCATTCATTCACCTGTTTCTACTTCACACTACTATCCTGCTGCAAAAGAAATGGGAAAAAAAAATCATTTGAATGGAAAAGTGAAGAACAAAAATAAAGAGTAAGAAACTGCGTCCATATTATCAGGGTGGGACAGGAAGCGGTTCTCTGCAAGCAAAGCAAAATCGCGTGACCCGTTTTTTGTTTGAGAGTATGCCAGAGGGGAAACTTTTATTATTGGTCCGTCTATCTAGTGATTCAGAGTAAACTTTCGTGCTATTATGCGGCCGTCAAGGGATTTTCCGCTCCGTATAGAACCACTAAAAGGTTTCTGATGAAAAATAAAACACCGCCATATAACTTGAGGTGAAAATATCTGTGGTTTTGCCGTTTTTTTTTTGCATTTTTCCTCAGATTTTCTCATTTATCTCTTTCTCTCTCATTTCCGTGGTTTTTGAGGTGTTAGGGTTTAAGGATCTTTTTCTGCGTCGA
Organism: Portunus trituberculatus; assembly: GCF_017591435.1. NCBI lineage: Eukaryota > Metazoa > Arthropoda > Malacostraca > Decapoda > Portunidae > Portunus > Portunus trituberculatus. The sequence continues at coordinate 2,258,192 of NC_059273.1, forward strand.
AAATAGAATCCACTTTACTTGTTTTGACCCGCAAGACAAATAATTAAAAAAGGAAATTGGAAAAAGGAGAGACAAAGATTGAGTGAGGGTGAACGAGAGAGCAAAGTGCTGCGGAGACACGTATAAATGAGAGAGAGAGAGAGAGAGAGAGAGAGAGAGAGAGAGAGAGAGAGAGAGAGAGAGAGAGAGGAGGAGGGAGCTATAGGAAAACCTTTTTAATCTTGAGATAATCACTGAAACAAACTTTTTATTTTTTTTTATATTTGCCATTATCAGAAGAGAGAGAGAGAGAGAGAGAGAGAGAGAGAGAGAGAGAGAGAGAGAGAGAGAGAGAGAGAGAGAGAGTGAGTTACAAATGTGTGAAAATGACAAGAATGAAATAGAACGTGAAATGAAGATAGTCAAAAAAAAAAAAAATCAGCAAAAGTAGAAAGTGGAAGTTTATGAAATCGAGTGGAAAAATGTGACTAGAAAGAGAGAGAGAGAGAGAGAGAGAGAGAGAGAGAGAGAGAGAGACGCGGCTTCGATGGATCTAAACTTTTTCTTCCATTAATGGTTATATCGCTCCGCTCTCTTTCTTTCCCTCCACCATTTACCTCCTCCTCCTCCTCCTCCTCCTCCTCCTCCTCCTCCTCCTCCTCCTCCTCCTCCTCCTCCTCCTCCTCCTCCTCCTCCTTTCGCTTTTCCCTCTTAACTCATTTCCTCCTCATAGTCCATTCGCAATAACGTGTCGAGCAGACTCCGCCCCTTCCCCACGTCAGAGCCTTCCTATTGGTTGACGTGTGCATTGCTCCAACTCGACGAAGCATTCCATTGGTGGTGGAAGAGGAAGGTCTTATGAAATTTTCCTCCAATGTATAATGCTTACATTTTAGAATCATTAGATGCCATAGTTAAATTTAGGTGAAATGCTCGTGTATGTAAAGAGGAGCAGGACTTTTTGTCTTTATTTTTCCTTTATAACTAGTCTTACAATTGAAATAATAAGAAATCCATGTAAATTTCACCCATCAACACTCATGATGTAAAGTTTCGCTTAACGCATCTTCAAATTTTCATAACTATATTGAAGTATTTGTATTTGTTTTAGACACAAGAAGTATTTTAGATATGTCAATTGTTTTCCTAATCTGACCTAACGTATTGCACCACGAGTTAGAACATAAACAAGTCTGAGGAGGAAGGTGAAAATTAGAACGTAAAGTAAAGCGGGGTGTAGGGTGAATGTCGGAATTTGGACAGAAATAATATCTTACAAAAAAACAAACTTAAGGAGTGATGCCACTGGTGATAGGAATATTATGACTAAATGGAAGTATGGGAGGGATTGAACCATTAGAACATAAAACAAAAACAAAAAGTAAAAAGCGATGGGAATGAGAAGACCAGAAACCCGCAACGAGATGAAATAAGGACGTGACTGCAAGAAGATTTACACATGAGATGAAGATTAGATAGATTAGGAAGACGTCTTGGAATAGAATAATTAAGCGCCACGGGATTGCCTGAGGTAACACCTGACTACACACCTGACTTCTTATCGACGAGTTCCCAAAGATCAAAAGTCGCCTTAATGACATCTGGCGGGCGTGGAAATTAAATAGAGAGACGAGTAGTGAAATTAACTGAACGCGTTGTCCTTTTAGAGAATGTTTGAAAGTGATGGTTATTTTTCATATTGACTTTATATATCACGAGATTTGTAAATAAATAACCCCGTGCGATGTCAATGAATGGAAAAGTTATGTTTGTTTAGAAGGAAGAGTAAGTTAGAGTATTTTGTTTGAAAGTGATGGTTATTTTTCATATTGACTTATTCTTTCACAAGGTTTGCAGATAAATAACTCCGTGCGATGTCAGTGAATAGAAAAGTTATGTTTATTTATTAGGAAGAGTAAGTTAGAGTATTTATTAGTTTCGTGTGAGTGCTGGAAACAAAATAATCTGAGTTGCCCTGAAGTTCTGCAGAGGAAATATTTATTAGTGTTCTCTGTCAACAGTAAAGAAGAAACGTATTAGTTTTATCGAAGTTTCAGATAAAAAGTAGCTGTTAGTTCTGTTTGGAGGGAGATGTAGATATAAGACAAATCTCCCTATTGTTGTGGCAGAGTTAGAAATAAAAATAATCCTTGAGCTTTATGGGAATAACATACATTTAAAACGGGCGTGCAAAGCTGGTGTGATTGTTTACATGGAAAAATACTATTGGTTTAAAATGTAACAATGCACAGAGTTAATCGCGGGCAGAAATGCTCTTAGGATTACCTTTTTTTATCCATTTTTCACACTTTCCCCATATCCTCCACCATTCCCTTTCATTTTGTTCCCTTCCCGCTAATACCCGCCAATCCCTTTCCAATTCTCCTATCACAGTTTTCTCTTCTCTGACTTCTTTACCCCTTTCTTTACTCTTTTCTCCTTATGTGTAGTTTTATCATCCCTTGATTTCCCATTTTCCCACCTTACCTCTTTCTTTTTTCCCTATTTTCCTCTCTTACCACTCTACTTTCCTGCTCACCTATCACACCACTTATACTCCCATCCCAGCCACTAACACCCCTTATCTTACCCTCACCTTCCCACATCACCCTCACCTGACCTTAATCCAGTTTGCAGCGGGTAATAATGACTCAAGGTATGTGTAGAATTCGAGAAATCCGGTGCATGAAACAAATAATATTCGTTAATAATCCTGTGTTAATGACTTGCATGGAAGAGGGAAGAGGGGAGGAGGGAGGGGGAAGAGGGGACTTGGAGGATCGGAATGAAAAGGATGAAGAGAAGGTAGAGCAAGAACAAGAATAAGGATAATAACAAGAGTTTGGTGGTCGTGGTGGTGGTTTACGTGGTGGTGGAACATAAAGGAACGCTAAGTGAGAGATGTAATGAAATAAAAAGAAATAGGAACACTATACCAACACAGAGGAGAAGGAATACGATAACATGGACGAAATAGGAAGAGGAGAGGGAGAAGAAGAGCAATAGGGAAACAAAGAGGCGTGGGGCGTGGCGGTAACATAATTACATACAGGTCACCTTTGAGGCAGGTAAATTTTTGTGTCTCACCTGCATGTTAACACCTGGTCTCAAATTACCTCATGCTTTGTGAAGGCTGGATTGGCGTTTCGTGGGGCTGTGGCACTGGTAGGTAGCATATGTGTCTGTGCATCATTAGGGACTGAGAAAGACAGCTTGTTGTGAACGTGACCAGCACAGGTGTTGTTCCTATGCACCGTTGTAATTCAAAGGTAGAGTATACATAATAGCGACTCTGATTAGTGTAGTTACAGGTGAAGGTAAAATTGTAATGTTTAGAGTTGAGTGTGGTACGCATGCAATTAGGTTCGTGATGGAAATTGTAAAAACGTAGTGAAATACATTAAAGTTAGACAAAAAAAAAAAAAGCCTTTAACTGGTGGTTTTAAAAGCGATAACCACATCCACCCGCACACACACACACACACACACACACACACACACACACACACACACACACACACACACACCACTGCCACCACCACCAACAACGTAAAAAAACTAAACATATAAAGGAAAAACGATAAAAATGCATGATATAAAATGCACGTTTTTTTTTTTTTTTTTTTTTTTAAGGTCAGACTACATTAAAAAGATCTGAATTCGGGAAAGAATTTTCACACACACACACACACACACACACACACACATTATTGTAAGTATAGCCATATTGCGGCCTACAAGAATGCAACAACTCCACCATAAGTAAGTAAATAACACACATAGCAATTGTATTCCAGCCATACATTGCGCCTAACTCGTCTGAAGCCCGCGATACTGAAGCAGCCACACAGTGTAAGCTTATTTTAATGGGAAATAGAGATGTGACATTAATGAATATACGTCGGAACCGGGAAACGAACCTGGCTACTGTACATGTTTAGTGTAGATTTTGCCCACTGAGCCACTGATACTCGTACCTTGGAAAGTGTTTGTGTGTATATATGAATGTCTGTATGTGTGTATGTATATCCACCTCTCTATCGAAATATAAAAGCAAGCATAAAAAAAACGCATACGGAAAAAGAAATAAGAAAACACCATAAAGGGATCAGCGTGCACACACACACACACACACACACACACACACACACACACACACACACGAGGTACAATATTTTTTTTCTTTAAACACGAATCTTTATTTAATACTCCGGTGGAAGCAGTGTTGGGGCGTTTGGTTATGTTTGTTTGTTTGCTTCATTATAGCATTGTTTACCTGTGTTGTGCGGGGAGAGGCAGTGCGCTGGTGTTAAGGGGGCGGGTTGTTTGCTGCTCAGTTTAGGTTAATGCAACTACGACTAAAGGTGAGGCGGTCATTCCCTTCTCCCACCCTTACCCTAACTTCTTTTCTTTTTTTTTTTTTCCTCCTTCCTCTTCCCTCCGTCCCTCAAACTTTGTATCTTCCTCTTTCTCGGTCTTTCCTTGTTTCTCCTTTTCTTTATCATTCCTTCCTTTTCATTTCTCTCTTTCTCTCTTCCTTTCCGCCATATGTCCCTTTTTCTTCTTTTATGTGGACTGTTCTGTGATATCCTTTAGTTTCCTCGTCTTCCTTTTTTCTCTTTTACTCGGTTTTTCTTCATTTTTCTTTCATTTCATTCTGCCTTCTTTCCTTCATTACATACCTACTTTCAATGTTATTCTCCTTCCTTGCCTTTTTTCTTTCCTATTCCTTCCATCGTTTTTTTCCTTATTCTTCCTTGTTCTATATTCCTTCTTCCATATTTCCTCTCTTCATTCACCATGTACCTACTTTGCCTACCTTCTTTTCCCTTATCCTTCTTCTCTTTATCTGTATCTCTGTATCCTTCCTGTATTATGTTTCCTCTCCTTCCATCTTTCTTCCTCCTTTATTTCTTTTTCATTCTCGTTATACCATCTCAAGTTATTGTTTCTCTGTTTTCCTCTTCCTCTCCATTCCTCTCTCCTTCCTTCTCTTCCGTTTCTACCTCACCTGAGCTTTTTTCATCTCTCCCCCTCTTCCTACTTTCTATTTTCCTCTCCTCCTCTCTATCCCTTTCCGCTCTCTCTCATACTCCCTCCATCAGTTTTTTTTTTTTTATTATCCCTTCCTCATTCTTTTCTCTCTCTCTCTCTCTCTCTCTCTCTCTCTCTCTCTCTCTCTCTCTCTCTCTCTCTCTCTCTCTTCTGTCTCTCATTTCTCTTCTTCCTCTCTCTCTCATCTCTCTCTCTCTCTCTCTCTCTCTTCTCTCTCTCTCTCTCTCTCTCTCTCCCTCCCTTTCTACCCTAGACTCCATTTCTGAATCCCTGCCCGTGGACTCCTTTCCTCATTCCTTCCCCCCCTTGCTTGTGTGTGTTTAGAAGGGTGGAGAGTCGCGAGATTTTTTTTCCTGTCCTCACTAACTCTCCCTCTCTGTCTTTGTCCGCGTCTCTCTCTGCCTGTGTCCGTCTCGCTCCCTTTTGATATACCGCCAAGATTTAGTGACTGAGCACCTAACAGGAACCCAGAAGAGAGAAGTGTGTTTCTCTCTCTCTCTCTCTCTCTCTCTCTCTCTCTCTCTCTCTCTCTCTCTCTCTCTCTCTCTCTCTCTCTCTCTCTCAGGGTAGAAAGTAATATTCGTGGAGGTATATTCGTACTCTCCCTGCTTCCCAGAGCAATAAATGCGGCTCTGTTCCAGCGAGACTACAGTCGGAGATTGAAGCAACACTGAAACTTGACGAGTGAAACACTGAAACTCGGCCAGAAAACTCTCAGAAGTGTGCAAGGGAAGGAAGTGAGGAAGGGAGGGAGGAAAGGCAGGGAATGACAAATGATTAATATACACTGCAATCTAGTTATATCAGTTCTCGTATTTTTCAACATTCAAATAGAAGAAAAAAATTAAATTAAAACCATCACTCATACTTTGGGTTGAGAGTGTTACAATATTTAACAGAGAATGTGAAGTATTGTTTTTACTCTCTCTCTCTCTCTCTCTCTCTCTCTCTCTCTCTCTCTCTCTCTCTCTCTCTAAGTGCAATATGACCTCAGAAACAAAGGCTGAATGATGAAATGGTCGCGGAAGTGAAGGAAACAAAACACTCGGAGGTTTTTGCACACACCTGGAGGAAGAGACAGGGATTAAGTTGTTTCTGAAAATTTTCTTGCAAGGTGGACTTGTGGAAGAGGTGTAGAGTGGAGTTCGTGCGTAGTGTCTGAAGATGAAATTAAGAGAGAAGAATTGAGTGAAAGAGTGAAGAATGTGTGTGTGTGTGTGTGTGTGTGTGTGTGGGTGTGGGTGTGGGTGTGGGTGTGGGTGTGTGTGTGGAGAGGTATAACAGTTCATTTTTCTCTTAATCCTGAACACATGTAGGAGGATTTGGTGATGGATAAAACCTGAGGGATAACACGAATAAAAGGTAGATAGATGCATGCTAGATAGTGAGGTAGAAAGAGAAATAGAAAACATATAGGAACGTAGGTAGATAGATACAGAGAGAGAGAGAGAGAGAGAGAGAGAGAGAGAGAGAGACACACACACACACACACACACACACACACACACACACACACACACACACACGTTCTCAACAGAATCCAATTAACACCTGGTGATTACAAACACGTGGCGGTGTTCAGGTGTTTCCCTTCGCACTGCTAACAAGACGTGACGCAAGAAGCCACCTGGGACACTCAAGGCGCGGGAGAGATGAGGAGAGATAAATGTTATGATTGGCCAGGTGAGGCTCCCAGGTAGAGGAAGATGAGATGAGTCAGGATCAGGTATACAGGTAAAATGATGTAAAGTTTTGCATTAAATTTGAGTCAAGTTGGTGTTAGTCTAAGGTTGAAATTAAGTTGTGGAAGGTGAGACGAATAGTTAGATTGGTTTGTGTAGTAAAGAGTTATTATCTGATGGATCTTAGTTGTGGTATTTTGAAATTCATATGAAAGGTGACGTGTTTCTATTGCGTTATACTTTTATGTTCACTAGAAATTATATTGCATGAGTGTGGATTTGAATTGAGTGAAGCTTTGGAAATACTGCTGCCTTGTTTGTTTGCTTTTGTTAAAGGTTTCTATGACTTCATGGTTTTATATACATTATAAATTACATTATAAAAGGAGTGTTCGTATCTCTTTTGTATGAACTTCTGAAATCCTATAACTTTGCTTCGTACTATTAAGTTCAAGTTCTTTTGTTAGCAAGTTTCTATTACGAAACTGTTTCTGGTACACACTGGAAGCGTAATCTTATACAGGGGCGAGTGTTTCAATAACTACTTCATAAACTTCAGAAATTTAGAGTTTATAATAATATAAAGATAATTCAGTGTTTGTCGTAATAATATAAAGATAAATAAAGTGCACCGAAGTATTTTGTTATATTACTTTGGCAGAGTTTGGTATTGAACTGAATCATATTAAAATTTTGAATACCTCGGTGAAGCAAGCGACAGGTATCAGCAGAAACTCTCTTACTCAGGCGGAGATACTTCATGTTCCCCGTCAGCGATAACAAATAAAAAGTAAGGAAAACTAAATAATCTCCTGCGTAAGAAAATTAGATGTACATAATTCAGTTTGGCTTAAGGGCAACTTAAAGAAGAAAGTCCGTAACACAAACATGGAGAGTTGTAACGTTAATGAAAGTTCTACTGATGCTTCTGTATTGCCACATTAATCTTACTTTCTGGCCTTACAAGATGCGGTACGTCAGAGTCTCTTTAAATGCCAGTCAGAAATAGAGTAAAACATAGAGGGCAGGTCACTGTGCTTCAAGATATGTCAGTGTTGCTGGTTCATGGTATCCGGCTTCTCTCTCTGTCATATCACCACCACAATTTGTCATGATAAAGAGTAAGACGCTGCAGGGTAAAAAAAAAATGATAGAAATATGATGTGATTTGATGCATTTCACTGGATTGTTTGTGTATAATTTGGATTCTACAATACAGATAAAAATAGAGTACTCGTAAACCTAACAAAAGATGAACTGCATGTACTGGCGTGACTTGTGCAATCTTATTTAACTTTCTCTCGCATTATCGCCGCACCAATTACCATAACCTCTGATTACCGACCGTTTTCACTGTTTACAGGCGAAGCGTCATATGACTTCGTTGATGAGGTGTTAATAGCCAATCAATCAGCAGTCACCTCACGTACTCACTGATCCAGGCTTTCGTGAGGCGAGCACGTCAGTACACCTGTCGTTATATTTTTTCGTTTGATCTCACTATTATTTTTTTTCCCACAACTACATTTAACTTTCATATCCTACCACATTTGTACGTCAGCCTCGATCAACAAAAGAAAAAAAAGTGGGAAAAAAATACATGAGAAAAACTAATGGTCGGTACAGCTCGCGTTAATATTTCGTCAGGAGAAGTGGTGGCGCGTTCTATATTTGACTTCCTGTGATTGTCTCTTGAATTAATGACAGCATGGCGTGAGAGAGAGGGAGAGCGGGTGAATGGGTGAAAGATGAAGGTACGGAGGTGGCGGAGAGAAGGAAGACGAAAACGAAGACGAGAAAAATAAATGAAGAGAAATAAATGAAGAAGACGTGTTGGCATGATTAAGTGATGGTGAAAAGTGAGCGTCAGATGAACCAAGAGAGGAGGAACCATGAAAGGATAAATGGGAATCAGGTTATTTAGATGAACAAGGGTTACGAGTGAATAGTTTAGCTGTGGGGTAAAGTTAGATTAGTTTCCTTTTTATTCCGCCTTTCGCTTGTTTTGTTAGTGGTATCTTAGTAGTAATAGTTGTTGTTGTAATAGTAGTAGATGTAGTGGTGGCAGTGGTAGCAACGATAGTAATGACAGTAATGGTAATGAACACACAAGAAGCATAGTCGTGTGTCAGACAAATCAACACACACAACATATATACAAGTTATTACATTCCAGCGCTAGGGAAGCATACCAAGAAGAGCAATTAACATAACAACACCAGCAAGAGCAACACCGCCACCATCACCCCGGCGCCCTCAGAACAACACCAACAATAACAACAATGCAGCAACTAGGTCAGACAACAAATAATAATAAAAAAAAAAAAAAGACAGCAACACATTCCCTCACTTTCTCTTTTCAGCACAACACTAAGGTCTGGGAAAAAAAATGCAAACACGAAAGAAAAATATACAAAAGGAAAAAATAAATTCAAGACGAGAGTTGTGTAACTAGAAATACACTTTTTCGTAGGGGCTTTTTCTCTTTTTCTTCATTAGTTTCCTTAGCATACTCCGACCAATGCCTTGATTAGACCTACTTTTATATTAACTTCGCTCTTTTTTGTGTGTAGTTTACCTTTCTTACTTTTTTTTTTATTTGGACACTTGTGAGGCGAGTAATTTCTTATGTGTACTTGAGTGTTGCCAATTAGAGATCACAAGACACCCAGGTTGTTTTTAGAAATACGAAAGAGGGAACATGGACACACAAACACACACACACACACACACACACACACACACACACACACACACACACACACACACACACAGAGAGAGAGAGAGAGAGAGAGAGAGAGAGAGAGAGAGAGACGCTTTTTTTCGCTTCGTTTTTCTTCTTCTTCCATGTTCGTCCTCGAGAGTGACGTAGAGTAATTTACTGGGTTCAAGTTTTTTCTTATTCTTCTATTCTTTTTTTCCTCCTCCTCCTCCTCCTCCTCCTCCTCCTCCTCCTCCTCCTGTGCTGCTTTCCTTCAATTAAGGACTTTATGATTTCTTAGTCTTAATGAGTATTTTCTGTTTTCCATCATCAAACTTTCCTCCTTTTTTTGTTTTTGTTTTCACGGACTTTTCCCAGTTTCGTCTTTACTTGACATTCCTCAAGTTTATTTTTATTTTTCTTGTTATTATTCTCATTGGTAGTAGTAGTGGTAGTAGTAGTAGTAGCAGCAGTAGTAGTAGTAGTAGTAGTAGTAGTAGTAGTAGTAGTAGGAGGAGGAGGAGGAGGAGGAGGAGGAGGAAGGAGAAGGAGGAGATAAAAGAAAAGGAACAGGAGGAAAAAAGTAAAAGAGGACTCATACTACCACTATTTGACTCTTACTACCACTATTTACCCCATCACCATCGCCACTAACAACAACAACCACAACAACAACAGCATGAACCACAACAACAACAACAGCAACATTATTATTCCTTCCTGTGCTGCCGACAAATATATTACCGGCAGAATCTACATACATTAGATATCTGGAGGTAAATCACGCCCAGTAAATGACCTCTTCATGAAACTGAGGTGAATGGGCGGTGATTGTAAGCCTGTCACGCCACGCTGATACCAATGATATAGGGTGAAAGTAACGAGCTGGGTGTAGGAATGGTGGGGGCTTAGCTTTCATTGTTATTATTATTGGTGTTGTTTTTGTTATTGTCTTGTTTATGCAGGAGAGAAGCCAGCCAAGAGCAACAAAAATATTAATAAAAGGCACATTTGAGTGTTGGTTCCCTAAAAGAAAAGTGAAGTGTAACATTAATACCATTACCTTTACTTATCACGTTCTTGGTGTTAGTGTTGTTGTTGTTCCTGCTGGTGTTGTATTTTTTTGTTACTGCTGTTATTACTACTACTACTACTACTACTACTACTACTACTATTACTACTACTACTACTACTACTGCTGCTGCTACTACTACTACAACTAACCTTTATGGACTGACCTACAGAATGTTACCTCTTCTTCACCATTTTATTCTTGTCGAGGAACTTTTTTCTTCACTTCTTCTCTTTAAGTGATTTATTTGATTTTTGAAAAGGTCATTTACTATGTTTAGTTTTCCTCTTTCTTTTGGTGTTTTTTCTATTTTTTTTCTATTTTTTTCTTGTGTTTGTGTGTGTGTGTGTGTGTGTGTGTGTGTGTGTGTGTGTGTGTGTGTGTGTGTGTGTGTGTGTGTGTGTGTTTTCTCTCTCTCTCTCTCTCTCTCTCTCTCTCTCTCTCTCTCTCTCTCTCTCTCTCTCTCTCTCTCTCTCTCTCTCTCTCTCTCAGTAACCCTAAGAGGCATGTCATTATCTTAAAGTTTTCATTCTTTTAAGCATTTCTACTACTGCTTACCGAGACAGAGATAGATAGATAGATAGAGAGAGAGAGAGAGAGAGAGAGAGAGAGAGAGAGAGAGAGAGAGAGAGAGAGAGAGAGAGAGAGAGAGAGAGAGAGAGAGAAGCAAAATACCAACTCTCGACCGAAATATAAAAAAAAGTAGAAGATAAAACAAATGTATAAAAAAAAATGCTTTATAAAAATGTCCTAAAATGTCACAAATTATAGAGAATCAAACCCTTTTTACTGTATTTCCATTCCACCTCTTTAAACACTGATACAAAACGTATTCAGATTATCCCTTTAATAGATGTAGATAGGTACGGTATTATAGTACTGGTGCAATGTATTTATTCATGTATCTAATGCACCCAAAGTGTTTGTCCATAGCTTGTGAATTACTGGATGTCATGAATGATTTAGCATGCACGATTTTGATTTTTTTTTTTTCAGGAGTGTAGACCGTGGGAGTTTATGTAGAAATTAGTAGTTAAAAATTGTGAGGTTGTGGTGAGTCTCTATCTATTTATTTATTTTTATTTATTTCTCTATGTTTCTAGATGTCATATATTCTCCACACTCTTTTTATTGTTGTTGTTATGAAGTTTACGATAAAATGTAGATAAAGGAGACAAAAATTACTCTCTCTCTCTCTCTCTCTCTCTCTCTCTCTCTCTCTCTCTCTCTCTCTCTCTCTCTCTCTCTCTCTCTCTCTCTCTCTCTCAGTAATGAACAAAAACTTTGGGAATTAAATCATGGAACAGAAAAAGCTTTGCCTCAAGAGTTTCAGAAGTAGAATAAAGAAAGAAAAATAGATAAATATACTTAATGTTTGAATTGGAATCTTTAAATCGAATTATTCTTTTTTTTTCATTTTCCAGTACCACTTTTTCCTACATTGAGAGAATAAACTTGTTTCCTCTTTTTTTTTTTTTTTGGCACAGTGAGAAATGATTCGACAAATGTGTTCTTTTTATACGGATTACGGTTCGGTTTTATTATTTAGTTGTTCGTGAGTTCGAGTTCAGTTTCTCTCTTATGCGTGTCTACACCTAATTTTTACTCATTTTCCTCTACATTCTTTTTTTCTTTTTTTTTCCAATTTTTTTTTTTTTCATTTTTATATTTTTCTTGTGTGGTGTTTCTCATGTCATAGCTTTCTCTTTTTAACCCTTTTTTTACCTAATATTTTCCTCCTTTCTTTTTCACGTGTCTACTTCTACTTTCTTTTCCTTATTTTCTTCTACTTTTTTTTTATTTTTCTAGTTTTATTTTCTATTTTCATTATTTTACTTTTCATGTGTGGTGTTTCTCATGTCATAGTTTTCTTCTTTCATCCGTTTTTTTTTTACCTCCTCCTCTTTCCTCCTCCTCCTCCTCCTCCTCCTCCTCCTCCTCCTCCTCTTCCTCCTCCTCTTGATGCCCTCTTCTTTATAACGCAGAAAATAAGAACTACCACTCAACACAAAGTCAAGACCTCGTTCAGTCAAGAATGTGTCTCAAGTGTTTCGTTTTATTCTTTTTCTCTTTACATAAAAGCATTCTAAACTTTTTTTTTTCATCTTCCTTCTTTCCTCCTCCTATTCTTCTTTATTTCTCCTTCTTTTTCGGCTTTCCTCTCTTTGTTTTCCTTCTTCGTTTTTCTTTCTATTTTCCTCTTTTCTCACTTTTCCTTCTGCTACTCCTCAATCTTTCGTCTTGTCTCCTATTTTTTCACCTTTTTCTCTCTTTCTATCTTTCATTCCCTCTCTCTCACTCTCTTTTCTTTACTCTTCTTCCTCCTTTCTTCTTCTTTCGCATTCCTTCCTCCTTTTACCTGAGTCTTTTCGCTTTTCCGTGTTTCTTACCCCCTCTCTCTCTCCCTCTCTTCCCCTTCTCCCTCTCCCTCGCTCCATTCTCTCCTCTCGAGTGAAACAAATGTATGATGGATTGCGTCAAAATTTAATGGAACTAATCAAGGCTTTCTTAACCTTTTAACTCTTGGACGTGGGCTGAAGGAATGGAGGAGAAATGGGCGAGGGTGACATGAGAATAATGGATGAAATCATGACAGGTTCCTTATTGCTGGACATTAAGCGGGGGAGAGCTAGTGAGAGTGGAAGTGAGAGCAAGTGTGAGTGTTTTCTTAAATTTCCTTGTTGCTTGAAATATATGTTTCCGTTTATTATTTCTTTTTTTTTGTACATTGAGATATTTTGTTTTCTCTCTCTCTCTCTCTCTCTCTCTCTCTCTCTCTCTCTCTCTCTCTCTCTCTCTCTCTCTCTCTCTCTCTCTCTCTCTCTCTCTCTCTCTCTCTCTCTCTCTCTCTCTCTCTCTCTCTCTCTCTCTCTCTCTCTCTCTCTCTCTCTCTCTCTCTCTCTCTCTCTCTCTCTCTCTCTCTCTCTCTCTCTCTAATTCTTCAGCCTTCACATTTCCATTTAACCTCCTTTTCTTTCTGTTCCTCCTTTCTTCTCCTTTTTTTTAAATCTCTTTTCTTCTACATTTATTTTTATAGCTTCTTCATTCTCTTTTCAGTCTTTTTTCCCTCCTTCTTCGCTCTCAGTATCCATTCTTCCTCCTCTCTTCTCCCCTTTTCCTCCTCTTTCGACTTTTCCCTACTGTTCTTTCCTACCTTCTCTCACTGTCTTTCTTGTAACGCCATCTCATCTTGTTCCTCCTCCCTTCTTCTTCCTTTCCTTCCTCACTTCTTTTCCTATTCCCGCCTTTACTGTTATCCCACCTCTTCATTCCCCATTCCCTCTCACTTCGTTCTTCTCGTTCCTCTCTTTCACCTCATCCATCTCTTCCCCGCTCTTGCAATTATAGGGTGAGAGGGGAGGAGGCGGGGAAAGGAGGAAAAGGACAGTACCGTTGAGGGGAAAAATCTTAAAATGAAATGTGTTATCACTTTTTTTTTTTTAAATGCATGTTAGTGTTTTTTTTTTTTTAATGGGGCGTTGCGTTGGATAAGGATGGAGGGGAGTGTGGAGGGTGGAGTGTGTGTGTGTGTGTGTGTGTGTGTGTGTGTGTGTGTGTGTGAGAGAGAGAGAGAGAGAGAGAGAGAGGGAGAAAAAAGGATGTGATTGTTTTCTTTGCCTCTCGCTCGCTCTCTCAGATGTTTGCCGAATGTACAGCAATCATGAAATTTTCCTCCATTTCCTCCTCCTCCTCCTCCTCCTCCTCCTCCTCCTCCTCCTCCTCCTCTTCCTCCTCCTCCTCCTCCTCCTCCTCCACCTCCACCTGCTCTTCTATATTCCAATAACGTCCTCATTATTCCGTGTAATATATCAAATCAATCACTCTCTCATTAATTATGCATTGCTGTTTTCTATTTATCTCCACAAGTACTTTCTCCTTAATTCTCCTCGTCTCTGTATCTCCTCTTATCCTTTTGTTCTGCTTTATTGTTATTTGTTTTACTCCTCCTCTTATTCCTTCCTTCGTTCTCTCGTTATCTTCAATCGCCCGTTTTCCATCTGTCTCTCTTCTCATGTGCTTCTGTTTATTCATGTTTATCGCTTCGTTTTTATTTCGTCTCTTCTCTTTAATGGTTTCTCGTTTCTTATATCTTATATTTTCTATTGCCTTTTTTTTTCTCTCTCTCCATGTCTTCCTTCTCATTCGTCTTCCTTTTTTTTTATGTCTTTCTCTCTCTCACTCTCTTTTGCTTTCTCTTTCTCCTTCTCTTCTTCACTTTTTGGCTTTTATTTTCGTTTCTATATATATTTCTTTTTATTTATCTTTGTGTGCCTCTCCATCTGTCCATTTATCTAACTGTCTGTCTTTGTCACAAGTTCTCTGTTTTCTCTTCTTTTATTTCATCCTCCCTTGTTTCTTTCTCCTCTAATTTCTTTATTTCAAACCCGTCCATTATTTTTAACTTTCAACCAATTTTATTCTAAATTTTTGTTTTCTTTATTTATTTATTACTATCTTTCTTAATTCTTTTTTTTATTTATTTTGCGCAATGCTTCACGTTTTTCTTTATTCCATCCATTTTATCTATTTATTTCATGTTTGTTGAGGGCTTCTAACAGTCACACACACACACACACACACACACACACACACACACACACACACACACACACACACACACACACACACTCTCTCTCTCTCTCTCTCTCTCTCTCTCTCTCTCTCTCTCTCTCTCTCTCTCTCTCATCATTACATCCTGTTTTGAACGCATATTAAGTATTTTGTATGCGAGAGAGAGAGAGAGAGAGAGAGAGAGAGAGAGTGTGTGTGTGTGTGTGTGTGTGTGTGTGTGTGTGTGTCAGCCAGACAAACAGATACCCAATTGAAAGAAAACAATTAAAACTCGGAAAAGACAAAACATTGAAACAGTGACAATGAAAGGAAAAAAAATATTAAAAGGAAAGAAAACAAAGAAGGAAAGAAAAATGAACTTGCTGTTGAGTAAACTTTTCACATATCAAGCTTTTTTCGGAACAACAATAACTACTATTACTACTACTACTACTACTACTACTACTACTACTACTACTACTACTACTACTATTGCTATTATTATTACAACGATAGCAATAATAAGTGATACTGATGATATTGATGTTAATAGCAATAGCAGATGCAGCAGTAGTAGTAGCTGTAAAAGTAGTAGTAGTAGTAGTAGTAGTAGTAGTAGTAGTAGTAGTAGTAGTAGTAGTAGTAGTAGTAGCAGTAGTAGTGTAGTAATAATAGCAGTAGTAGTAGTAGTAGTAGTAGTAGTAGTAGTAGTAGTAACATCAATAATTTCAACAATTTTAGCCACTGCAATGATAATAATAAACAAGGATGATAATAACAACAGTAGCACCACTCGTGTTAGCAACAGTCGTAAGAGTGATACCAACAAAATAAATTCCTTGAGTGGCTGGACGAAGCCGACTTTCCAGCACCTTTAAGAAGACTTTATGGTGTCGACACATTGTATTTTATTTCGTTTTATATTTACTGTCCAGTCGCCTCCTGCAGACGTACGAAGGGAATGGAAAGAGAGAGAAAGAAAAATAAATAGGAGGAGCTGCAGCAATATTTCAGTCTAGATTGGAAAAGATTTTGGAATTTAAAATACAAAATTGCCGAATGTAATTCCGTGCCAGTATTTTTAGCGTGACGATGACCACCACCGACACATCGACCACCACCATCACCATCACCACCCACATCACAACAGTAATGAGCATGTAATGTAACAGGAAAAGCACCTGTTACTACTACTACTACTACTACTACTACTAGCATTATTATCGTCATTGTTTTCATTTACATTATTATAACCTAACAACACTGAAGATATGCCTTATTAGCTCTCTTCGTCACAACCTCTTAACACACACACACACACACACACACACACACACACACACACACAACACACAGTCATTGCATTACATCACACATCACATCTCACATCATATTAAGGTAGATAAAAGCCCTCGAGGATTATGCAAACGATACAATTATAAGATCAAAGAAAATGGTCCCGGGACGTCGAGTCGAAGGGGGCACTCGCGTGTGTTGCGCCTCGGCCTAATTGCGTTTTGGGCCAGCACTCTGCCGCCGCCGAATTGCACCGAGGAGGGCGACACAAATGTTCCTCTTAAAGACCCGCCTCTTGGAGCACGTGAACCTAAATGGGTGGGTAGGTAAAGATAATTCCCACAATGATTCACATAGTACGGTGGCTGTTTTTTTTTTTTTTTTTTTTTTTATTTTTACTGAAACCAAATATTAATGACTATTCACTTATTTCAAATGTTTATCAGGTTTGCTAGTGTTAAAGGAAAATCCAA
>NC_059273.1:2280000-2317500 GCF_017591435.1 Portunus trituberculatus
TCATGTTTATTTGTTTTAACTTCCATATTTTTTATTACCATTCTTTTTCACTAATCCTCTCTTCCTCCTGGTCTTCCTCTTTACAGTCTTATTTTATTTCTTGTTCGTCGTCTTCCTAGTGCTTTGTAATACTTGTCCTCCTTGTTCCCGTCCTCGTGTCCTCGCTGTCGTTCATAATCTCTTCACAATTTTGCGTGACTTGCTTTTAACTCTTGACTCAAATTTCATTACTCTGTCTGCTGCTGGCTGTCCTGTTTGCCTTGCTTAGGTTGTGTGTGGTTTGTTGATGTACTCTTGTGTTTCTCTCTCTCTCTCATTCTCTCTCTCTCTCTCTCTCTCTCTCTCTTTCTCATTATTGAATCCCATTTATCATTACACTCTCTCTTTTCTTTATTGCTTCTCATCATTTATTATTTTATCTTTCTCTATTCTTTCTTTTATTTATCCTTCCTTCTTTCCCCTTTTAATAATACTCATTTCCTCTCTCTCTCTCTCTCTCTCTCTCTCTCTCTCTCTCTCTCTCTCTCTCTCTCTCTTTTCCCTCCCTTCGTTTTTGTTGCATTTCTTTCATATTTTTTTCCTATTTTTTATGTCCTTCTTTGCATGCATCACCTTCATCCCTTCTCTCTCTCTCTCTCTCTCTCTCTCTCTCTCTCTCTCTCTCTCTCTCTCTCTCTCTCTCTGGAAGCGGTAACAAGGCTGGGCTTATGTATTAAAATGACTTCGAGTTCGGATGAGAATAAAAGGAAAGGAGACAATGAGGAGAAGGAGAAGGAGGAGGAGGAGGAGGAGAAGAAAGAAGAAGAAGAGAAGGAAGAAGAAAAGAAAAGGGTGTTGATGCTGCTGATGATAATGATGAAACTAGAATATGATGATAATGATGAAAAATAAATGGTAAAAAGAAAATAGTTAAGAGACAGAGACAGAGAGAGAGAGAGAGAGAGAGAGAGAGAGAGAGAGAGAGAGAGAGAGAAGAGAAGTTAGGGTTGTATGTGGAATAAAATTTTACTCAAGGGAACGCAGAAGAGAGCGAAAGTTGAGGAAAATAAAAGGGAAGAAAGATCATGTCGTTATTGAAGTTAAGTCTAGTTTGGCATGAAAAAAAATACAAAGAAAAAAGCAAAAGGATGATAATGATTGGGAAAGTAGGATGATAAAAAGCAAAGTTGGAGTATAAAAGTATAATTCTGACTTTTTAGCATCGTGAGAAAAAAAAAAGGAAGAGAAACGAGAGAAAACATGCAAGGAAAAATCTGGTGATGAATTGAATGATATAAAAGAATACAGAATGAAAATATATTGTGATGTTGAAAACTAGTGGAGAATAAATCGTAATAATTGATATTTTTGTACAATCATATTTCTTTTCTGCTTTTTTGTAATGTTTGTTTAAAAGGTTAATTGTCATTTATTTTTGTTTGATGGTAAAAAGTATCAGATGAAACACACACACACACACACACACACACACACACACACACACACACACACACACACACACACACACACACACACACATGACACAAATAGAAACAAGATTACAGACCTTTATTATACAAAGAACAACAAAGAAGGAACACCGTAGAAGACTCACAGATTGAAATGAAACACAAAAAAAACAACAGCGGAAACAAAACACGTCTTTGATTTCGTGAGGGTGTCGCGAGTCAGAACAACAACAACAACACAGTAAGAACAAGGCAGGAAGAACAACACGGTCCTTGCAACACACCAACGCACAACACAGGACATTGAAACCCAGGAAACGTGAGAACAACACATTGAAGCAGGAAAGCAAAATATAGGACAGCAAAATATAGGACAGCACAATGTAACACACACACACACACACACACACACACACACACACACACACACACACACACACACACACACACACACACACACACATTAATGCAACACAATTCTAAGGAATCTGATTTTTTTTTTATCTATGTAGCACCTTTCTCTTGCACAAATTAAACGCAGGTGTAGTGACAATCTCTCTCTCTCTCTCTCTCTCTCTCTCTCTCTCTCTCTCTCTCTCTCTCTCTCTCTCTCTCTCTCTCTCTCTCTCTCTCTCTCTCTCTCTCTCTCTCTCTCTCTCTCTCTCTCTCTTTCTATCCTCTCTTCTTTCCCCCTTCTTCATCTTTTCCTCCAAACTCCTGCCTGGTCTTCTCCTCCTGTATTTCCTTCCTCTCCTCGCTGTTTCTTTTCTCCCACAACTTTCCTTTGCCCTTGTGCTCTCTCCCCCTTATCCTGTCTTATCCTCTCTCTCTCTCTCTCTCTCTCTCTCTCTCTCTCTCTCTCTCTCTCTCTCTCTCTCTCTCTCTCTCTCTCTCTCAGGCAGGATATGGCCAGCTTAGCAAGATAAGAGACTGTAGCTGTTATGTAAACATCAGTAATGGTTGAAGGAGGGAAGAGAGAGAGAGAGAGAGAGAGAGAGAGAGAGAGAGAGAGAGAGAGAGAGAGAGAGAGATATGGGAAAAGGAGGAGGTGGAGGAGGAGGAGGAAGGGAATTAAGGAAGATTATGGAGAAGAAATATTACTAGAAGTGGAAGAATAAGAAGACAAAAAAGAGAAGACTAAAAAGAAAATGAGCGAGAGGAGAAATAGGAAGAACAAGTAGAAAACGAAGAATAGAAAATCAAGAGCAAGGAAAACAAAGATAAGAAGAACAAGAATAAGAGGAGCAAACGGAGGATAAGGAGGAGCAAGATGGAGAGGAGGAGGAGGAGGAGGAGGAGGAGGAGGAAGGTGCTAGATGGAGTGAGGAATAAGAGGGAGAGGAGGGAAGGAGGAGGAGGAGGAGGAGGAGGAACCAGGAAAAGAAGGTGCCATAACGTGTTTGGGGTGAAAGACTGGATGGCGTGCGTCGGTTTTGGAAGAGCAGTCTGAGATGGAATGGAGGAATGAAGGCTGCAAGATGGAAGGGAATGGTGTGACGGCAGCGGAGGAGGAAGAGCTTGAAGGGAAGTAGGAGAAGAAGGAAGAGTAGGAGGAGGAGAAGGAGGAGGAGGAGGAGGAGGAGGAGGAGGAGGAGGAGGAGGAGGAAAAGGTGTGGAAGGAGGAAACTAGTAGGTGGAATAGCACAGAGGTAGGAGTGTAACTGGGAAGAAGGAGGAGGAGATGGAGGAGGAGGAGTAGGCAGGAATGAAAGCTTGAAATAGGAGTGAAATGGAAGCGTGTAGAAGGTGTAGGTTGGTCAGAAAGGGTGACAACGTGACGGCCGCAGATGAAATGGCTTTGAAAAGACGGGAAAAAAAACGTAAAGGCGAAACTAGAGAGAGAAAAAGAAGAGCAGAAGAGAAAGAGAATACTACACTTTCTCATTTCTCTATCGCAAATGTGTAAATAACCAGAATTCCGGAAAAAATCATGGAAAAACGAATACAAATGAGTGAAGTAAGTAGTAGGAGAAAATTAAACCGAACCAGGAACTCGGACAAGACACAAACATTTCAGTAATGAACACCTGCCTGGCGATGCGCTCACTTCCACTCTCACCTCTCACTCTCTCTCCTCTCACTCTCGCCTCTCACTCTTCTTGCACTCTCACCTTGTCCTCACACTGTCCACTTTCACCTGCACTCTCTCCAAATATTCTTTTCTCTCACTTTCTTCATTTTCACTTCACTTCTTCCAAACACTCTCTTCTTTCACTTTCTTCACTTTCATCTGCACTTTCTCTAACCAATCTTTTCTCGCACTTTCTTTATGTTCACCTACACTCATTCCAATAACTCTTCTCGTATACTTTCTTTACTTTCATCTACACTCATTCCAATCACTCCTTTCTTTCACTTTCTTCCCTTTCACTAGCACTCTATCACCACCATTCACCTTCCCCCCTTTCCCTCTCACACTCACTATTGACTCCCACCTTACACTTTCACCTTTCATTTTCACCCTGCCCTCCCACTCTTTCCTTCCTCTACTGACGGGGCGCACAAATGGAGTCCAATAAACAAACCAGGAACCAAGTGAGTCGCAGCAAACAAGGGCAGCACATATGCACAATGACAAGCAAGAAGCAACAGGAGTTTCCTCGTTTTCCAAAAGCAGAATTTCCCTGGTGAAAAATATATATTCGTTTATTGTAATACAACCTTCGTGTCTTTCTTTATTTCTGTCTGTGTAAATGTGTAAATGTGTGTGTGTGTGTGTGTGTGTGTGTGTGTGTGTGTGTGTGTGTGTGTGTGTGTGTGTGTGTCTATGTATGCCTGTGTTTGCTTCTCATCCTCTTTCTCTCCGTTCCTCTGTTTCTCTGTCTTTCCATTTTATCTTGCAACGTTTGTCTTCGTCTCTCTCTCTCTCTCTCTCTCTCTCTCTCTCTCTCTCTCTCTCTCTCTCTCTCTCTCTCTCTCTCTGTCTCTGTCTTTGCCTGTAAGTCTGAGAAAAACACAAACGAACAGACAGACAAGGAAAATGAGCCTAATTAGTTGTGTATATACATTTTCAGTTTCTTGGCGTATTTTTCCCTTCTCTTTCTACACTTTTCGATTTTTTATCCTCTTTTGTTGTTGTGTGCGCGTCCCCAAAAGCGAGGCATCTTTTCTTTACCCTAGAGGAGAAGGAGGAAGAGGAGGAGGAGGAGGAGAAGGAAGAGGAGAAGGAGAAGGAGATACCCATTCCTCACTGTCACGGGGCAGAGGAAGGGAGAGGATGAGAGAGAGAGAGAGAGAGAGAGAGAGAGAGAGAGAGAGAGAGAGAGAGAGAGAGAGAGAGAGAGAGAGAAATGTGTTTTGGGAGACTTTGTACCAGTTACTGTTCTGTGTTTGGCTTTGTAATCGACTTGACTCTTTTGGGCGTGTGAGTCTGGTTAATTGTCTTATTTGTTTGTTTTTGCCTCCCGTTGTTTTGTGGACGCCGTGTTTTCTTCCTCTATTTTTTCCGCTCCTGTCTTTTCTTTTCTATTTTTGGGGTTGGAAGAGAAAAAGGAGGACGATTTCCATTTCAGTTTCCTTGCCATATTTTTTTCGATTTTGCTCTTTTTTTTATTTCCTGTCCTTATCTTGTGTGTGTGTGTGTGTGTGTGTGTGTGTGTGTGTGTGTGTGTGTGTGTGTGTGTGTGTGTGTGTGTGTGTGTGTGTGTGTGTGTGTGTGTGTGTGCACCATAAGCCAATAATTGAACGTCAGGTGGCAAACATATAATCACTTTTCACAAATATGAATGAAGATTGCTGACTCCTCAAAGCTGCTTGACGTGAGAGAGAGAGAGAGAGAGAGAGAGAGAGAGAGAGAGAGAGAGAGAGAGAGAGAGAGAGAGAGAGAGAGACGTTACATGTGAACCTTATCATTCTTTCTTTGTCTTCTTTGTCAGTAGTGTGTAAATGTTCTTGGATTTTAGAGTTTAGTCTTAATGATACAAATAATTCAATAGGGTTAGATCTTAAGATAGGGAGTACTCACCATACTCCCTTTAACCTGTACAAAACTCCCTAAACTTGTAACGAACTGTATCAATAAAAAGAAAAAAAAAAAGAAGATCGGGAAGGGAAGGTACGAAGGAGGGAAGAAAAGGAAGCTAAGGAAGAGGGGATAGATATGCAAATTTCAAGAAGAGGAAAGGAAGGAGGGATAGGAGAAAAACAGAGAAGAGAAAGGAAGGAGTTAAGGATTTATTGGTGATTTTATAATATCGGCAGGTGGGAAGGTGGGGGAGAGGAAGGGGAGGAGGGAAGGATACTAGGATAGGTAAAACTTTAGGCGTGAGGTAAGAGAGAGAGAGAGAGAGAGAGAGTAGAAAAAGTTAGAGCAGAAGAGGCTACACATTTTACTAAGGAAGAAGGAGGAGATAATCTTCTGACTGATTTTGATCTATAGACGAAGTGAGAGAAAGTTATATAGAAGAATGAGGTTCTTAAGGAAGTACTGAAGTTAAGGAAGAGAGTGAGTCGAAAGAACTTTGGATAACTTGAACACAGAGAGAGAGAGAGAGAGAGAGAGAGAGAGAGAGAGAGAGAGAGAGAGAGAGAGAGAGAGAGAGAGAGAATAAAAGACGAGAAACTTAACACTCTAAGAGATCTGTGAGGCTTCGAAAGTTGCGTGTTCCGACTTAAGATAATGATTAAGGTAATTCTCTCTCTCTCTCTCTCTCTCTCTCTCTCTCTCTCTCTCTCTCTCTCTCTCTCTCTCTCTCTCTCTCTCTCTCTCTCTCTCTCTCTCTCTCTCTCTCTCTCTCTCTCTCTCTCTCTCTCTCTCTCTCTCTCTCTCTCTCTCCATTTATATCCATCTATCTGTCTGTCTGTCTGTGAATACGAATGCTTATCTATCTATATATCTAGTTACACCTAATGTATCTATCTATTTTCATCTTAATGTTTTTTTCACCTATTCTTTACTATCTTTCCTCCTCATTTTTCACTCATTTATTGTGTCTTTTGCTCTCTCATCTTTCACTTCCTTCTCTCAGTAACTAAACTGCCCCATTTTTTTTTTCTCCACATTTTTTTTCTCTCTCTCCACTTTAGTCCGCTTCTTCTCTCATCCTTTGTCATCCATCCTTCTTCCTTCCTCTCTAATCCACTCATCTCCCCCCCACTTCCGCCTCCATCCTTCCTCCATCCATCATTCCCTCCTTCCTCTCTGTCCTTCCCTTACTCCCACACTCTCTCCCTTATCCATTCCTACTCCCTTCCCACAGTTGTACAGGAACTCTCCCCCACCTCCCCTTCCCCTCCTTCCACCAGTGTCCATTTTCCTTGCTACGAAAAAGGAAAGGGAAAAAAGAAAGGTTCATACATTTGATAAAGTACTGTAATGTCCGTTTGTGTGTGTGTGTGTGTGTGTGTGTGTGTGTGTGTGTGTGTGTGTGTGTGTGTGTGTGTGTGTGTGTGTGTGTGTGTGTGTGTGTGTGTGTGACTGACAGATTACTGGTTAGGGGGAGGGGGGTGTTCAAAGCAATATGGTGACATTCAGACCTTGATTTCGGTATTATTTCGGTGCATCTGTCAGTCTTTTGTTTTTTTTTCCTTTTTTGTTTGTGTGTGTGTGTGTGTGTGTGTGTGTGTGTGTGTGTGTGTGTGTGTGTGTGTGTGTGTGTATCCTCAAATGTTGGTTTGTTTTTTTTTTTTTTTTTACTCCTGGTTGCTTAGACGTTTGAATGATTTTGTTGGTGAGGACATGGGTGAAGAATGGTGCTTGTTGTTGTTTTCTTGTTGTTGTTTTTATTATTTTGCTGTTATTTTTGTTATTGTTGTATAGCATTTCAGATTTTCATACTTATCAAGTTTTAATTTCCTTTTTTTCTTTGTTCATTGTCATTATCTGAAATATTACTACATATATTATTTTTTTCATTTGACTTTTTAAAATTGAGGAAATAGCAATATTGAATTTTAAGCATTCATTGCTCGCTATACATGCATGAAAAAAATAAATATACAACTTTTCGACTTTGCGTTCAGGAATTTATACAGTGTTTGTTTATTTTATTCTCTAACAGTTCAGGAAAAGAGAAATACGAAATGTCTTCAAAATACCTGGTTACTGAAAGCACCACTCTGTTAATTCACTGCAATGCAAAGAGAGGAAAGTGAAAATCTAAAGAGACGGCTGTTGGTTTCACAGTGTTAACTCTGAGTATTGTTGAGATAATTAGTGCACAAGAATTTCAACACATGTTATGTGAAATAAAATTATGGAACTTCTCGATTTTAGAAAAGAGAAATATTTGATGGCTTACATTTCATTTTTTTCATTCTCGTAAAAGAAAATTATGTTAAGAATTTAGTTACAATGACATAGTACGCAGAATGATTGTACATTAATGCATAGAAGCGAATATATAGAGATGTACAATTGTTGTGTGACATGGAAATGTAGAGATAAGGAAGATAACTAAAATACATTTGTTTTTCTTGTGAAAAAGAGGTAATATTTGAAAATACGAAGCTACGCTACATGAAACAACTTTATGTATTCACCCCAGATTTTATGAAACTATTATTTCGTGATGATAAGGAAGAAAGTTGATGTTAGGAAAAGTTTACTAACAAACATAACTATTGATAGTTTATAACATATTAAAATAACGTGATAAATAATGATAAACATTAATACTAGCAGTGTGTTACTAAATTTGCAAGCTGCTTATTAGTAAATTGATACTAGATAAGAATTGTGAGTGGAAGAACGAAAATGAAAGAGTAATATAGTAATTGTAAACCATCAATATCAATCAAAATATAAATGCAACGTCAAAACGAATGACCAACAGATAGATTTCTAATTATGCAAGATGATAGCAAGGCAGAAAGAGAAAATATGTGAATATAGGCAAAAGCAAGAATAATGACGAATAAAAATGTAGAATAATAATGAAAGAAAAAGATGAAAAAGGAAATCATGAATATTGAATAACACTAAACATGTAACGAAAAGAAGAAAGAAAATTTAACATAACGATAACAACAGACTACCAATAACTGTACGCATCAGAGAAGACACGAATATAGGGTAATAGTACACGTTGATTTTTATGAAGGCGTGAAGGGGAACGACATTGGAAATTATAGTGCGAGAAACAAGGTGTGTGGAGGTGAATCGAGGCGTGACGGGAGAGGCAGGTGTGGCTAATGAGGTCAACAATGAGGGGAAGGGAAGAAACACTGGAAATACAGGTAAAGGTAATAGAAGCAATACAGGTAGAAAATTGTACCTGTTTGTATTTGTTTGTGCTTCAAGTGAGAGAGAGAGAGAGAGAGAGAGAGAGAGAGAGAGAGAGAGAGAGAGAGAGAGAGAGAGAGACAGAGAGAGAATTAATCTAACTTTGCATGTTATAACTAAATTAATGAAACTCAAAAGTAAAAACTGTGATATATGAACGTTGCTTAAACTTTGCAGCAAAACTAGAGCGAATAATTGTCAAAAGAAAAACCTTAAATTGCCATAATGATAATGCATAATAAAAAACAATCATCATCATCATCATCAGACATCTAAGAATGACATTATTATATTGTGGACACAGATTTTGGCGCGTCTCATTTTTCTATTAATGAATTTATTCGCATATTTATTCATGTATTCTTTAATTCACGCCTTCATTAATATTCATTTAGTTTGCTGCTTTGTTCTCGATCCAGGAAATGTATTTAATGTGAAAGTACACAGTGCATTTAGAATTATTTACGAGTGTAAAGTCTGCTTGGCTGTTTGTCTGTGAGTCTGTGTTGTTTATCCTTCTCTCTTATTTCTCTTGGCGTATTTATGCTTCTCTGTGCGTGCGTGTGTGTGTGTGTGTGTGTGTGTGTGTGTGTGTGTGTGTGTGTGTGTGTGTGTGTGTGTGTGTGTGTGTGTGTGTTTTCCTCTTTACTCTAATCCCTCCAGGTTTTGCTTCTGTTTGTGCGTGTCTGTCCTCTCTCTCTCTCTCTCTCTCTCTCTCTCTCTCTCTCTCTCTCTCTCTCTCTCTCTCTCTCTCTCTCTCTCTCTCTCTCTCTCTCTCTCTCTCCTGGCTGTTACTATTTGTGTTATTTTATCCATTTTTACCTGTTTTTTGCAGTGAAGCATCATATATTTTTTTCACATTTCATTTTTCTTTTTCTGTTGCTCTTTGACATAACCCTGCCTGCATAAACGACATTTGTCCGTCTATCTGTCTGTCTTTATGTCTCTCTCTCTCTCTCTCTCTCTCTCTCTCTCTCTCTCTCTCTCTCTCTCTCTCTCTCTCTCTCTCTCTCTCTCTCTCTCTCTCTCTCTCTCTCTCTCTCTCTCTCTCTCTCTCTCTCTCTCTCTCTCTCTCTCTCATCCTGCGCAATAACACTTTAATCTCTCATCACGTACACTCATCCCAGGCCTCGAAAAGGTGTTGAAAAATAAAGCAACGTTAATTTTCTCTCGCCACACCATTACCTGAGGCAGTGATTATTTCAATTAGGCTGAATATATAAAGGCGATTTTGTAATATCAAAAAGTTTTAATGATGGGATAAGGAGAGAGTAATGTATACCTGAGCAGAGAGAGAGAGAGAGAGAGAGAGAGAGAGAGAGAGAGAGAGAGAGAGAGAGACAGAGAGAGAATGTGGTTGAATGAAAAAGAATGTTGAGAAGATGAGAAATGTTGTTGATAGAAGACAAGGACGAAGAAGAAAGAAATGAAGAGAAGGAGGAGGAGGAGGAGGAGGAGGAAGTTGGGAGATACTCCTTCTTCTTTCGTGTTGCTGCAAAAGTTTCCATCAATGTCAGGAATTTGCAGTTGGCCTTCAGCAAATTTTTGTCTCCTTATCTTCGTTCAGGTAGGAGGAGGAGGAGGAGGAGGAGGAGGACGTCAAAATTGAAAAAAAACAAAACATGAGGATTGTAATACAGAGAGAGAGAGAGAGAGAGAGAGAGAGAGAGAGAGAGAGAGAGAGAGAGAGAGAGAGAGAGAGAGAGAGAGAGAGAGGGAATGAAACAGGAGGAGGAAGAGAAGAGGAGATGATGGAGGAAAGAAGTGAGAGTGGAGGAAAGGTGGAGAGGGTTTGGCCTTGACGTAGAGGAAATATATTTCAAGACTTCGGATCTAAAGAAAATGGAATTGAGTTGATTACGAGGATTGAGAGAGAGAGAGAGAGAGAGAGAGAGAGAGAGAGTGTGTGTGTGTGGGTGTTTGAGGGGGGGAATGGTTGAAATTTTGTTACATCTAAAAAATCATCTCTTATTTAATTACACAAGGTTTTCTTTCACTTAGAGGTATAGTTCAGGTTTCCTCTGTCTCACCTGCACCAATTACCTGCGTTAGATAAGATAAACGTTTAGCTCAAAGTGTTATTAATATGATGCCTTACTTGTCCTTTCTATCGTGCTATACTAATATAATAAGACCGGTGCTCTGATGGTCGTGAAGTAATTATTAACATTTTCACCCTTCATATGCAACCATATATACTCTAACACAAGTAGATAAATCATTGAAATTGAAAGAGTGTTGCGAGAAAGTCCTGTAATCTTCATGGAATTTATGTCAGTGTTACTTATTTTTATCTCCAAGTGTAGTTTGGTTACCTGTGGAGGCTGTGTGGTAGGTAAGCTTAGGTCAGGTTGTAAGGATATCTGTGCAGGTCAAGTAATAGGTCGGGTTACGCTATGCGGTTACCTGTGGCGGTTGTGGCTGTGGTTGATGTTTCCTGCGCTGCTTTTGACAACTTGCTGGCGTTTGGTTTGTGTAGAAAACTTTCACCGCGCCGAAATCCAACACTTGCTTCGGTCTGTCGCTCACTATTCGAAGGCTGTCCTTGCTATTTTCCAGCTAGATATGATTTTTCTTCTAATGCCATCCATCTCTCTTCCACCCGATGACTGTTTCTTTAAATTTAGCTCTTGCAGTCAAATACAGTTCCCATTCAATTCCAGTCCCAGTTTCCTGAATGTCGGCAACGTTGATACAGTGTGTTATGTCCGTCGTTTCTTCATTGTTATCTGTTCCACTTGGCGTGTCGATGAACTAGTCTTGGCTGAGTGTGCTTCTCGAACTTCTGTTAACATTGAATAAGAGACTTTACAAATGGAAATTTTAGTTATTCTCATTTTTTTTTATCCCTTGTTCATTTAACCTTTTTAGTTAGCGTCCTCGTTCATTAATTTCCAAGGACATAAAAACGATTTGCGGAGAGAGAGAGATTCAGAGAAAATAGAGGATTATACTTGTTACTTTTACTTAACAGAATAAGCTACTGACAAAAAGTGTCAATAAATTTACATATATTGAAGTAGCGTAAGGGTTAACCTTCTCAATATCGGGACACATTTATACCTTGAGATTTATGTACGATTGGGCTTTTTTTTATTTAATGGCAAGAGTCTTCACTATTTTAATCCCAACCTTAATTTCTGAAGCTATATAAAATCAAGTAAGCAAAATGAATATGGAAACGCGTCACGGTACTGAACGGGTTAAAGGTATGCACTGTGCTAGTATCAAGGTGATGGAATTGTTAGGATTCTCAATGGGTAAAGACGGGATAAAGCAGAAACACAAATTCACTAGCGCTTTTACTATAGTTTTCCTCACTCAGCACTCGAAATGTTTGAGAAATGGGGCCAGTTTCGCGTTATGTTTTCCCCGTTGCTGAATTTATAAGTACCAGAGGACCCTTACATCATGGCTGGGCTGGTGAGGGCAACAGCGGACAATGAAAATGGTATGAAGTCCCGGCACGCTGAATCATATATAAGTCCTTTATCGAGATTAGGGTGAAAATTGTGGTCGGTTAGCTATTTAATAAACACAGCGGTGCCTCCACACATCTTGTTAGTGGCAGGTTTGGCGATAGTACCGATTTCAAGCGACCCAAATCAGGCATTATTTTGGCAACTATTCGGAAAAAAAGTGTGGTTTTTTACCTTTATATAAAAAATTACTTGTAATTAAAATTAATCAGATTTTTCTCCGTTTCTTTACTTATGTATGATTCCTCACTCGTTAGTTGTATTAGTTTTCTCTCATTATTTGTTTATCGAGGTACGTTTACACACACACACACACACACACACACACACACACACACACACACACACACACACACACACACACACACACACACACACACACACACACACACACACACACACACACACACACACACACACACACACACACACACACACACACACAGAAAGAGAGAGAGAGAGAGAGAGAGAGAGAGAGAGAGAGAGAGAGAGAGAGAGAGAGAGAACCGCTATGCAGGGAAAGAATTATAAAGTTTGAAATATTCCCGCGACTCCGGATATTCTTTTGTTAGTCTTTCTCTCTTTCTCTTTCTCTTTTGATAACGAGTTCTTGGGGAACGGTGTGCTTGTGGCGAGAGAGAGAGAGAGAGAGAGAGAGAGAGAAATAAACAGCGACACAAGAAGCTATAAAAATAAAAGGACATCAGTGGCCCTCCCTCCTACCCACCCTCTCATTCCCTACCCTTCCTCCCATCCCCCCACTCCACTGCACCAACATACACACAAACACAAACACACGACGAAAGAGACGAATCCACACACGCAGAACTTGAAACGCTGAAAAAGAAATACTGGCAGAGACGGATGACAGAGAGAGAGAGAGAGAGAGAGAGAGAGAGAGAGATACTATAAGATTGATTTGGGAAGTTCTTTTTGTATTTTTGAATCTCTCTCTCTCTCTCTCTCTCTCTCTCTCAAGTTGCCAGGCTCAAAAGTTAAGTAGATTTAGTCCTGCTTCACTAACTCAAGTTCGGAGCTTCGTTTTGACACTCGACACCCGTCCCGAAGCTTCGTGCGTTGCTGAGCGGATAATCTTTGCTCGCTGCCTCCGGGTCATAAATATATTAAAACAAGCAAGCAAGTCTCGATCTCAGGTGTAGGTGTCACGTTTTTATATTTGTAGGTCATGTTGTTGTAGTAGTAGTTGTTGTTGTTGTTGTTGTTGTTGTTGTTGTTGTAGTGGTTGTTGTTTTAATTTTGGTAGTATTCATTTTTTTTTTTTTGTCTTCCTCTTCTTGGTATTATTTTTGTATTATTGTAGTAGTAGTAGTAGTAGTAGTAGTAGTAGTAGTAGTAGTAGTAGTAGTTGTTTTAATACTTTTTTCTTTTGATTTATTACTTATTTTTTATCCCCTTCTTCTTTCCTGCTCTATTTATTTTTCACGAGTTTTATTCCAGGATGTTTTACCCCTTTTAGAAATTCTCAGCATTTTTGTTTGACTTCATTCCTCCTTTCTCTCTTTTCTTTCGCCTTTACCTGTTTTCGTTGAATTTTGAATTTTGCATTTTCCTTTATTTTTCCCGTATTTTTCCGCTGCATTTCCTAAGACTACCTGGAATTCTTTTCTTCCGCATCTTTTTCCCATCATCCTTCCTCTCTCTTAATTTTTGATCTTGTTATTAGTTTTATTTGCAGTATCGTGTGTGTGTGTGTGTGTGTGTGTGTGTGTGTGTGTGTGTGTGTGTGTGTGTGTGTGTACATTGATATTTTACTGGGCTTGCATTTAACAAAGAATGTAGAGTTTCGTTTCAGTGCTCAGTTTCGTCTCTGTTAGGAAAGTTTGAGAAGTTGTATTCACTTTGTTTTTTTTATCTATTTACCTATTCATTTTTTTTTCTGTCCCCTAAAAAGTAAGCAAGCGTTGTTTGAAGATGGAAAATAATGGTGAAGTTTGTTTAAAGTTTAGTAGTACGTCTTCAAATAGTGTTTTATGTCAGTTTACTTTTCTATGTTCAAGTTAAAGGTTTGGATAAGGGTTACTTTTCCTTCCATTTTGAGCTCATTAATTTTCAAAATTAGGCTTAGCGTTATAGTCCATTAAATTGATTAAATTAAATTAAATTTGCGGTCCACTAAAGACTCATCTTGAGTTAAGATCAGGTTTATATTTGCGGTTCACCAGTGGTTCGTTTAAGGGATTTTAGATTATAGCTCATTCTTTGAACCCTATTCCCAGACTAATGGTTTCCAGACAAGGCTTCATTTGGATGTTGCCAGACAAGGGTACATTCTAGGAGGTGTTTCGCCTGGAGCTACGTTGAGGCAAGGAAGACTTAATCGAGTTACCACGTTCGATTCCCGAAAGTTTGTCTAAAGTTACCTCGTGAGAGTTGTACGAATGCAAGATCCGTGAGACGAAGCAGTGTGAACCGGGAAAGCAGGATACAATGAAGCAGAACACACTGAATTACCAAACAATGCTACCGTGAAACTATAAGTAACACCAGCAATGAACCTAGATTTGTTATACTCGTACTTATGAATTTCTCAGGCTGAAGAGACTGAAACACAGAACATTGGAACCATAAACCATTAAAACCCATTACTAGAACCAATATTTCCTGAGTTTTTGAGTCCATACACGAAGATGCATTGAACCATTAACAGTGAAATAGAGCGAAGAAACAATGAACCAGACCAATAGTTCATGACGGACCGTAAGGCTAATCAGAGCGAGCGAGGGATAACTTAGTTCTTCCTTCCGATAATTAAATGATTAAAAGTTCCACTCGGGGTTTAAAAGTTTCTGAAAGCGAACAGACGAAGAGGATCTCGTGAGAAACTACGAAGCAGGAGCGAAGACCAAGGACAAATACACTAAAATTGTGACACGGAAAGGCAAGTAGACACATGAAATTGACTTCTATTCCACCAGACGATAACTGAAATGATTTGAAGTCGAAATTCACGCTGAAAATCCACTGATCACTTTCTTTTCCCACTCATTATCTTTTTCTATTCGTGAGATGAGTACAGTAGCCTTTGTTAACTTTACATTTATACTCAATACCACCAACAGCTAAGCTAAACTACACCACTTAACGAGCCTAAATGTGACATTTTATGGGAGACTTTGGCTTCGAGTGAATTGTTAATATTTTCACTCAGGAAATGATGATCTGTCAATTAAGTTATTACGTTAGTTAATGCAATGAATCTCCCTTACCTTCTTTGTGTGGCAGACTTGTGGATATAGCCTTCGTGTTAATGGCGTCTTCAATGGATCGTTTTCAACATAAAGTCGTGCATTTTTTTTTTTTTTTCAAGTGTGTTGTATCTATGTTTGCTTTTTGTTTTGTAAAGGATATGCTGAAGCTCTGCCTTGGACTTGCATGATGATACAATGAAGAATGTTGAGAATACGAGTCATGCTTCTTGATGTGTTTAATTTTTTTTTTTCCATGATTTTTTTTTTTTTTTTTTTTTTTGTGAATGTTGGATGCTTTAGTGGTTGCAGGTACTAGTTGTGAATATGAGTATGATATGTGAAAGAAATGTGTCCTCCGTCAGAAAACGTGGATGTGTGGTCAGTTGAGCTGGATAAATTCTATTTCAGACCTTAAACCTGGAATTCTAAGTCAAACGTGTTGCTGTGTTGTGCAAGTTGTTGTTTTTGTTTCAGAGTGTTGGTGTCTCATGCTGTTCCTTCGAGCGTGGACAGTGAGTATTACGAGGTTTCTGTTTTCAAATGCAAGTAAGTTTTTTTTTTTTTCTCTCACTTTGCTATTCTTGAGGATAAGGATGAGAGTGTTGGACATTCAGAGACATGTTTAGTTTTAGTATCCGAAACGAGTAAGGACTTTTTAAATATTTTCTTACTTTTGCTGTGCTACACGAGACACTCTTAATTAAAAAGTAACTTGAATGTATCCAATAGAGTGTTAAGATCGTGATATTAAAATGAAAACTCGGAAGGCTTTAAAAAAAAAATTACTCTTTTTTGCTCAACAGTGAATATACAAAAACGCCTTTGATGCGCTAATAAAAATGTATATATTCGTGCTCAAAAGAGTGACAAAAATGCACTTAATGGAGTGTTAAAGTAGTGACGCAAAAAGTGTATACCAGACGCTTTCCAAATGACACTTTTTGCTCAGCAGTGAACAAGAATATATTTAACGGGTCGCTATGGACTGAATAAATAAGAAGGAAAAATAATTACGATTTTAAAATGTTAATGTTATGTAAATTTTCCTCATTCTGAAAATGCAAACACCTGCAATAAGTGCATATATTTTTTTTTCGAACTCTTCAACACCGCCATTTTTCTATCTACCTTTGAGAGAAGCGTAATTAAAATTCTGACCCATATGCGTATGATTTACTGCATTGCTTTTTTATTCCGGACACATAAAGATATATAGATGAATAAATCACCCAAATAGTCTATATCCAATGAGATATTAAAAACCTGAGGGAGTCGTAATGCCCCTTAAGGCGTGATATATACACTGATAAACTCACACTATATGAATATTAGGAAAGACTCAAGGGAACACACACAGGTAGATAGATAGATAGATAGATAGATAGATATTGACCACAGTTACATTGGAAAGAAATTACTTAAAAGTTAAAAGAACAATTGACAAAACATAATTGAAAACTCACTAAAAAACTAATAAAAGCTAAAAGAAACTAAAAATACACACACACACACACACACACACACACACACACACACACACACACACACACACACGGTCCCTTTGACTCAGCTCTCCTCTAATTTTAGTTTAATTCCTTTTTTTCAACTTGGTGTGTGGAAGCTGGACCACAGAGAGACCTTCCTTTCACCTTCGCTCACAAACAGTTGAACCTTTGGAGAAATGGAGGAGATGCTGCTCTTCTTCTTCTTCTTCTTCTTCTTCTTCTTCTTCTTCTTTTCCGTCTTCTTATTTTTCTTTTTCTTTGTCTTCTTCGTTTTCGTCTTCTTCTTCTTGTTCTTGTTCTTCTTGTTCTTGTTCTTGTTCTTCTTCTTGTTCTTCTTCTTCTTCTTCTTTTTCTTCCTATTTCCCTTCTTTTTATTTTCTCACCTTTATTTTATTCTTGTTATTGTCTTTGTTTTTCTTATTATCTTTTTTTTTTCTTTTCTATACTCTTTCATCTTTTTCCTCCTTCTACTCCTCCTCCTCCTCCTCCTCCTCCTCCTCCTCCTCCTCCTCCTCTTCCTCCTCCTCCTCCTCCTCATTAATCTTTCTGTCGTCATGAATACCACATCCTCCACTTTACATACATTTTATTATTAGAAGCTCAATTTCCTCCTCCTCTGTCTTCTCCTCTGTTTCCTCCTCCTCTTCCTCCTCTTCCTCCTCCTCTTCCTCCTCCTCTTTTTATTTTTTTTTAGTTCTTTATATTCTTCCTCCTCATCTTCCATCTTTTCTCTTCGCGAATTTCTTTCCAAGTGTTGTTACTAAGTTTGTTTATATTATGCACTTCACGGAAACAATAACCGTGTGTGTGTGTGTGTGTGTGTGTGTGTGTGTGTGTGTGTGTGTGTGTGTGTGTGTGTGTGTGTGTGTGTGCCAATCTCTTTCTTTTCAGTGTCTTCATGTTTAAACTCAGATTTTTTTCTATTTATACTTCGAAAACTTCTCCATCTTCTTTTTCCTTTTTCTTTTATTATTTTTCATCTTTACTTCTCTTTATTTTTTTACTCTTTTTCTTCTTCTTCTTCTTCATCTTCTTCTTCTTCTTTTTTCTTTCTTCTTCTTCTTCTTCTTGATTGCTCTATTTCCTTTCCTTTGATTTTGCGATTTCTATTTTTTTTCTCATTTTGTGTTAACTTCTTTCTATTTTCCCGCGTAAGTCTAATGGAGTTTGAGGGTGAAGTGCATCAGTAAGAGAGAGAGAGAGAGAGAGAGAGAGAGAGAGAGAGAGGGAGAGAAAGATCTTGGAGTTTGTGATCTGTTATAATTCCTTTCTTCATTTTAATGCCTTTGAACTGCAGGGAGTCTCTCTCTCTCTCTCTCTCTCTCTCTCTCTCTCTCTCTCTCTCTCTCTCTCTCTCTCTCTCTCTCTCTCTCTCTCTCTCTCTCTCTCTCTCTCTCTCTC
Source organism: Portunus trituberculatus (assembly GCF_017591435.1). Lineage (NCBI taxonomy): Eukaryota > Metazoa > Arthropoda > Malacostraca > Decapoda > Portunidae > Portunus > Portunus trituberculatus. The sequence continues at coordinate 2,298,265 of NC_059273.1, forward strand.
TCTCTCTCCAAAATTTTGCGTATGTTGGTGAAGACTTTTATATTTTTCTTTTTCTTTCATTTTTGTCACTAGAGAGGTTGTTTTCTTTTTTTCAACCTGTGTGTGTGTGTGTGTGTGTGTGTGTGTGTGTGTGTGTGTGTGTGTGTGTGTGTGTGTGTGTGTGTGTGTGTGTGTGTGTGTGTGTGTGTGTGTATGTATTAATTTAGTATGATATGAATAGAAGCGTTGTAAATTAAGTGAATAATCAATGACGCCACTTAAATATATGTTATAATATTCATCAAACTTTTGGAAGCGGCCGAGGATTGTGTGTTATTCAGAGGAGACTCCTGGTGGAGCTGTTTATTATTGTCATTGCTGCTGCTGCTGCTGTTGTTGGTGGTGGTGGTGTTTTTAATGGTGATGGTGGTAGTGGAATTGACTACTACTACTACTACTACTACTACTACTACTACTACTACTACTACTACTAATAATAATAATAATAATAATAATAATAATAATAATAATAATAATAATAATAATAATAATGATAATAATAATAATAATAATAATAATAATAATAATAATAATAATAATAATAATAATAATAATGATAATAATAATACAATGCTACTACTACTACTACTAATAATAATAATAATAATAATATAATAATAATAATAACAATAATAATAATAATAATAATAATAATAATAATAATAATAATAATAATAATAATAATAATAATAATAATAATAATAATAATAATAATAATAATAGTAATAATAATAATGACAATAATACAATGCTACTACTACTACTTCTACTACTACTACTACTACTACTACTAATAATAATAATAATAATAATAATAATAATAATAATAATAATAATAATAATAATAATAATAATAATACTACTACTACTACTACTACTACTACTACTACTACTACTACTACTACTACTACTACTACTACTACTGCTACTACTGCTACTACTGCTACTACTACTACTACTACTGCTGCTGCTGCTACTACTACTACTACTACTACTACTACTACTACTACTACTACTATCTGCATTAGCGTTACAGTCACTACTATTTCAACTAACATTATAACTCAACTTTCATTATTACATTAAAGGTCTAGAAATACTCTACGTCACTACTTTTGCTTTTCCCGCAATGGTCTTCGAAGTGTGGAGCATCAGAACCATGGATAAAAAACCAGGTAAGAGGAAGAGGAAGCAGAAATCGACATGAGAAGAGAAAAATATTGCAGTGATAATATTTGTTTATGTAACGTGGGTGTCTTTTGTGTGTGAGGTTATTGCATTTTCTATCCATTCTTGTCACTCGTCATCGTCACCTTCGTTTTCTATGTACTACAATCTAGAAATCTTAAAAGTACGAAGATGCCACCTTACTCAGAGCAGAGAGAGCGCAAGAGGAAGAGAAAGTAAAGGGAAAAAGTGTGGGAAACAAACCAGGATGTGGGTCAAAATATATTCCATGCCAGGTCACGCCAGGTCAGGTATCTTTTTCAGTTTGACCTTTAAACATTCTGTGGAGGACGAGGGGAGCAAAGGGAGGGGAAGCGGAGGGGAAGAGAAGGGAAACGGAGAGAAGTGGAGAGTCAGTAGAAAGAAGGAAGTGGGGGATATTGAAAAAAAGGAAAAAGACTCATTTACTGGAAATAAAAGTGAATAACGGAGAGAGAGAGAGAGAGAGAGAGAGAGAGAGAGAGAGAGAGAGAGAGAGAGAGAGAGAGAGAGAGAGAGAGAGAGAATATGTGGTGATGGCGAAAAAAAATGTAAAAGAGAATAATTCTCTGGAAATGCAGCTGAATGCGAGAGAGAGAGAGAGAGAGAGAGAGAGAGAGAGAGAGAGAGAGAGAGAGAGACCAGTTTAACCTGTTATGAATTATGAAATAAGAAAATGGAAATATAATGAAATGAGATATATGAAGAAAGGAATGAAGAGAAATAAAATAGAATAATGAAGTAAAACATAAAAAGTGAAAACGTAGAATAGAAATACAGGAGAAGAAAACTTGTGTACGAATAAGAATTGAGGAAAAATAAAAAAAAAAGAAAGAAACAATGCAAAGTTTAAGGAAATAAGATGATATAGACAAACAGAGAGAAAGAGAGAAAGAGAGAGAGAGAGAGAGAGAGAGAGAGAGAGAGAGAGAGAGAGAGAGAGAGAGAGAGAGAGTAAACATCAAAAGGTGGAATGCATCATCCAATTGGATTAGTTAAGGAACTCTGTAGTGAAAAAAAAACTCTATAAAAGAGATGGGGAGAAGAAAAAGGAGGAAGGAAAAAGTAAAGGCGAAGCGATCAAAATAAATGGAAAGTAAATTTCGAACAGACGACAAGAGGGAGAGATGGAGAGAGAGAGAGAGAGAGAGAGAGAGAGAGAGAGAGAGAGAGAGAGAGAGAGAGAGAGAGAGAGATAATTAACAGAAAGTCACAGTTCTCTGCCTCGTTTTCTGTTTTTTTTTACTTTTGTAATTTTCTTTCCTTTTCCTTCTCTTTTGAAACGCAACTTTCGGTTGACTTTTCCAGAGAGAGAGAGAGAGAGCTTCATGCACGAGAAAACTTGTATTCAAAGAAGAGCAAATAGATATAAACTTCATTTTCCCAAGTAACTCGAGGCACTTTCTCTCTCTCTCTCTCTCTCTCTCTCTCTCTCTCTCTCTCTCTCTCACACACACACACACACACACACACACACACACACACACACACACACACACACACACACACACTGTTTAGTTTCATATCCTTCGTCCATTTTCTATTTTTTGAAGTCCACCATCGTGTCTGGTCTGGTCGGTTCAGCTCAGGTGGGACAGGTGTTGGCGCGTGGTCTAATTGGCAGGTGAGGGGAGGCTTGGAGGGTTGACGGCTCTTTGGTGACGATTCGGGAATATATAAAAAGTGACAATTCAGAAGGTTTCGTATTCTTTTATGGTGTGTGTGTGTGTGTGTGTGTGTGTGTGTGTGTGTCGATAGCTGCAGGTAAATTGTGATTGATTAGATTGTTAGTCTCGATATTTGTCACTGCATCCCTTACTTGTCCAGTTCCCCTTTTCTCCTTCCCCATCCTCTTATTTTTTAATCTTGTTCCCTTCATCCACTTTCTCTTATATTCGTCTTCCTCATCCATTGCGTCTAGTACTCGTTGTTTTTCCTCCATCTCCTCCTTTACTTTCTTTCTTCTCCTCCTTTCTTCTCTTCATGGTCTCTTTTATATCCATATCCTCCTTTACTTTCTCTTCTTCCTCCTCTTCCTCTTCCTCTTCTTTCATGGTCACCGGTACTCATTTTCTTTTTTTCACCTCCATCTTCTCCTTTACTTTCTCTTTTTTTACCTCCTACTCCTCTTCCTCCTCTTTCATGGCCATGCAATACTTCATTTCATATTTTGCCTCGCCTTTTTCTTTTTTTCATCCTCTTCCTACTTTTTTTTTCCAAACTCCTCCTCCTTATTATCCTCCTTCTCCTTCTGCTCCTCCTCCTCCTCCTCCTCCTCCTCCTCCTCCTCCTCCTCCTCCTCCTCCTCCTTCTTGTCTTCCTCCTCCAGGCATCAGATCGTCGCCTCAGCGCGTGTATGCAGATGGAATTTGCAATATTTCACGCCTTGAGAGTTTTCTATGTTGCAATCTTTTCTTTGGATCTTCCGGTTCACAATGATTCATCTCAGCCTTGGCCCTGCGTATGTCTCTCTCTCTCTCTCTCTCTCTCTCTCTCTCTCTCTCTCTCTCTCTCTCTCTCTGTTTCTCTCTTGGCTCTATAAATTCCATTTCTGTGTGTATGCATTTCTGTGTGTGTGTGTGTGTGTGTGTGTGTGTGTGTGTGTGTGTGTGTGTGTGTGTGTACGTACCTGAGAGGAATTTGCATAAGCTGAGTACTTTATGTGACGTGTCCTCCTCCCTCGTGTGTTTTATGTGTGTCCCCGTGCACCGCCTGACCTCTCTCAGAATGGAAGGACTCGCCTCGCAGTGAATGTCTACGAAACTACTTGGCGCTAAATAAACACGGACCCTTGACGTGGGAATTATATATCTGTGCTTTTCTCGCTACTGGAATTGTGTTGAGTCGTCGTCTGTCATTTGTCTTTTGCCATAAACTTTGTCGTGTGTTTTATTATATTATTTTCTAATGAGGGAGAGGAATTATGGATGTTTTATCTGTGTTTTCCCTTTATCTTTCTCTCATTTATTTAATTTTTCGTCTGCCAACTCATCATAAGTATTGTATGATATTTTTACTGTTCTTTTTCCAGCTTGTATGTCATTTTGTTTTATTATTACAACTCTTTCATGGCGCAGATTTGTTATTCATGTTGCTTTCATTTTGTTATTAATCTGGGTTACGTTTTTTATCTGGCTCTCAACTGATTATCTACCATTTTCCTTGCATTTTATCTCTACAGTGTCGTATATAACTGTTATCCTTTATTTTGTTTGTATTCCAACTTTGAAGCTCTACGTCATAATTTACCGCTTTTTTTTTTCTCTCTCTCTCTCCGTTTTTCTTTTTTACTCTTGTCGATATCCAATCATTTATCGCCTACATGTCACCAGCAAGTCTATATTTTACGAGTGTCTTATCATTTTGCGCTTTATTCTCAGCCACTTAACTCCCGTTGCTTTATTTTTTCTTCCTCGCAGATAGAGTTTGCAGTGTCCACCATCCGTCTTAAACTTTTGCCTCCCATGAGAGTATGAGTCTCCACTTCTGTGTTTGTGCTTTTGAGTTTATTTTTGGGTAGAAACTCACGCCGCTACCTATTTCCCGCTCTATTCCCAGCGACACGTACTAAACTCGCAAATTAGTTTTCCTCTTTTTTTTTCCCGCCACGACAGGTCTTTTCTTCTCCCAAGTTTACTATAAAGCGTAAATCACTCTTTGTGTTTAACTACCACGCTTTAATCTTCCTTACTGGTATTTTTTTTTTTCCTTTTCATGTGTATTTTTTTCAGCTTTAAGTCTTTTCAAGCCCGGAATTAACTATAAGCTGTAGATCACTGTTCTTATACTTAACTGCTGCCTTTTAACCTCGCTTATTGTTACTGCTTTCCTCTCCGCGCTCCGCCATTTCCCGGGACAAATATCTCGGTAATAATTCTCGCTCCTTTTAAACTTCAACAAGCACTAACAGTATATCTTTTTTTTTTTTTTTTTCTTTTCTTTTTTTTTTTTTTTTTTTGCCTTACGTGACTATGTTTGCATGGACGCCTGCCATCTGTATAATGTCCTCAGTTTTATGGTTTCATTTCGCGGCTCCGTTTTTACTGACAAGCTTTCAACTACCAATTTACGTCCACTCATTTTTAACTGAAACACCAACGATGCTCTTTTTTTCTCTCTTTCTCTCTCTCTCTCTCTCTCTCTCTCCTCTCTCGCTCTCTCTCTCTCTCTCTCTCCTTCCATTCCAGGCATGACCACGTAACTCCCGGCCTCCATGAAAGACTCGACACTCAAAAATTCTCTCCGGTTTCGTGGTTTTATTTCTTTTTATACATTTTTTTTCATGATGAAGCGCTTAATCCTTTAGCTACCTCGACTCTCTTTTCCTTTATGACATGCAATGTAATGCGTTTATCTACAGCATGTATTTCTTATCCCTTGAAACTAAATGTAATATTGTATTCTATCTTTTTATTGGTGCTTGTATTTTTCTTTCAAATGTTAGAAATAGACAGTTTTCGATATAGAAATAACAAAAAACATAGGAAGACCAGCTATTCCCAAAAGATTAAAGAAAAAAACATGAAAAGATAAACCTGCTGCTCCCAAAAGATAAAAGAAAAAGAAATTTTTGTTCCAAGATCTATTGATTATCTTATCTCTCTAATTGTAGTTCATAATAATATCAAGTGCCAATTATTCTCTCTGTCTTTTCTTACTCAAAGCATAAGACTCAACACTGCTGCGACTTATCATTTACTGTGCATCTCTCTTCTTTTAGTGGATAAGTTTACTGCTTTGGAAATTAGTTACTCATTTTTTTGTCGTATTAGTGACACATTTCTTATTTCACTATTCATTTAATTATTTCAAGAATAAACTCTTTTTCCGTTGCAAGAAACACGGACGAATATGTAATTCTTCTTTTTTGTCCGGCTCGTTATGCATTTTTAATGGACGAATAGACCTTTTGATATTTTCTCTCTCTTTTTAGAAAACAGTTTTAGGGAGTTTTATTTGCGGCCTCTGCCTTGACGCTGAGCACTGATGTTTATTTTTCCTGCCTTTGGCTCCAGTTCACTTAACCTGCTGCTTTTTTGATGGAAGAATGGACTTTCAGATATTCTGTATCTCGATTCCTTTTCTCTTTTTTTTTATCGGTGGTTTTATTTGCGGCTCTGGCCTGACCCTCAACTTAGTGATGCCTGAGCCAGCCTGAGACGCGCTAAGCCTCTTAGTGCCACTCTGCAGCGCCCCGCCCCGCCCCGACCACACAGAAGCTCAGCATGACACTCGCGCTCCCCTCTCTTTTTTCCCATGGCAGTGTGACTTTGCTCCCTTTTTCCTTCCAATGCAACCCTGAGTCTCCTTCATCTCTTTTCTATGGCACAGTAACTTCTCTCTCTCTATTTCCATGTGGCACTCTGGCTCTCCACTCACCCAACCTTTTGGCATCCTCACTCGCTTCCCTTCTCCTCCTCCTCCTCCTTCACTCTTTCCTCCCCTCCTCGCCTTCCCTTCTCCACCCCACCCTATTCCCAGCTGCCATGAAGGTGTCAAGTGCCTCGCTGCAAAATAGTAATGGCATGCTAGTGATATTATGGAGTTCTTTCGTAAATTAGTTTTCGTTTTCAGTCTCCCTGCTCTATTTTTACTTTCTTTTCTATCTTTTTATGGGTAATTGATTGGATTGCCTCGCGTCATTACCAGGGGTTTATTCTGCAGATTGAGAAAATTCACGGACTGTTTTGTTTATCTTATTTATTTATCTTATTTGTTTGTTTATTTATTTATCTGATTCCTGGTGACTTCGTCTGAAAAGTTCCATTACCAAGACAAAATTCGCGCAGTTTATATTTATTTAGCTATTTAATTATCTATTCATCTGTTTTCTCTTCCTGCTTCCTGAGAATAGATTGAATTTCCTCTCTCTCTCTCTCTCTCTCTCTCTCTCTCTCTCTCTCTCTCTCTCTCTCTCTCTCTCTCTGATTATTCTATTTCGTCCCTAAAAGCGTTGACACAGGCCAGCTCCCCGGCGCAGACAGTTAGCAGCCCCATTGTCCTCTGTAATAGTTGTTGTTGCTGCTAATTTATATCTTATCGGAAATATGTCCCGAAAAGTTTTATATGTCAGTGTTTGTTTGCATCACCGGGACGACTAGTCAGTGTAGAAGCTTTATTGTTAGTTAGCATTTTCCCATATATCCAGAGTCTGTTTCCACGTGTTATTGTTCGAGTTTGAAAGGTAAAGTGGATGAGTATATATTTATTTATTTTATTTTTTTTTTTTTCGTTTCTCATGTTTTCAAGTTTTTGTCATTACTTGAGTTATTATTTGTTTCCTTTTTTATATTTTCCAGTGTTTCTTTCCTTGATAAACAAAAAAAAAACAATTAGCGTTCCGAATAGTTTAACGCTGCTATCAATCTTTGAAAAAATTGCGTTCTTTTTTTGTATACCTTAATGTGTTTTGTTTGTCCTTGAAAAAGAAGGGAAAATTGATATTACTTCTTTCTGTATATTTTCGCTTGTTTTGGTGTGCTTGATTAAAAACAAAGTCGGTATTACTTATTTTTTTTATGTCTTCAGCTATTCTATCAAACCTTGAAAAGTCAATATTACTTTTTTTTCTATTTTCTTTTTTTTGTTTGTTTGTTTATACCATGTGGGCTTTTCACGGGAATTTATGGGCTAAAGGGGATACTTTTTGGGGTACCTCCTACCTCAAAGCCCACCCGCTAGGAAACCGTTGCCCCGAGTGAGGAAGCCCAGCCTACACTCGGACCGTGGACAGGATTCGGACCCCAAAGCACGCATGGTTCCACTGTACCACGAATACCAAGATTACATCATTGTCTTCACCATATTTGAAACACACATTTCTCTGGAAGGGGGAAAATTTTGTAAGTGTTATATTGAAAGACATCCTTTTCACCGGAGAGGAAATTGTTCCTTTCTTTTTCTTTTATTAGGACCAATTGCCTTTGTTCTGGAAGGAAGGAAAAAAACAAACATTTCTTTTGTTCCTCTGAATGAGTGGAATACGAAATGAGAGTCAATGGGGGAGGAAGGGAGGAAGGAAAGGAAGAAGGAGGAATAGAGAAGGGCTGAATAAAAAGTAAGAAACGCATAGAAAGAAAAGAAGGAAAAAATATAAACGCGAGGATTTCGAAGACAAGCGAGAGACGAATCCAGAGAGAGCGAGAGAGATTGAGGAAGGAAAGAAGGGAGAGGACGGAAGAAGGAAAGACAAATGACGAGATTGAAAGAGAAGAAAACAGAATAAAAGGAAAAGAAAAAGGTATAACGTGAAAAAATAGAGACCAATGAAACGCAGAGGGAAGAAGATGGAAAACTAAAGACACGAAGGACACACACGGAAGAGGAAAAGGACAAGAGGGAAATGAAGAGGACATAAAAACAGGGAAGCGGAAAGGAAATGAGGAAATATAAAACTAAGGAGAACAAGGAAACATAGAGAAGAAAATCGACGAAGAGGACAAATGAGAAGAGGGAGAACAAGGAAACGAAACTGAAAATAGGAAGAGAAAACATAATATAAATGGGAACTAAAAAATATACATAAAAAAGGAAAACAAAAGGGAAAGAATACAGACTACAAGAAAAGAATAAGATAACGAAGAGAAAAGAGAGAGAGAAGGAGAAAATAAACATAGGAGACACAAACAGAGGCCTCGAATAAAAGAGGAAGGAAGGAAAGATTAATGAGAAGGTTGGAGATCAAGAGAAAAGGGAGTGACAATTGAGAGGAATGATGGAACGCTCTTCTGAAAGGCATGAAAGCTGCTGAATGAAAGAAGATTTTATGGGATAACCTTAGAGGATGGAAGGTAATTAATGATGATTTTGATTGTTGTAATGAGCAGGAGGCAGAGATAGTGAGAAAGATATGCTTTGTTACCAAATATTTAATCTTTATTTCGCATGCTAAGGAGATGAAATGAGAGAGAAATAGAAAAGAAAGCCTATTAAGTTACCTGTTTCTAGAATTATTACAGAAATATAGAGGTAAAGCAAATGTTGATCTTTTTAGCTCCACGAGTGAATGGAAATTGTAACCTCATTAGCTAAACTTAATTACATAAACTTCTATAAAAGACACCGGTCATGTGATGCTCTTAATAGAATCTATCACAGTCAGACACACACTTATCTTTTTTTATTCATAACCCAGAATTTCTAGCTGATTGTTTACATTTTCATTAATTTTCTTTACTATATCACCTTTTTCTTAATTAATCTCCTGCTCCTTCGTATTTATCCTTCTCTTCCTATATACAACTGGCTATTCTCTGCAAAATTCCCACAATATCTCATGTCTTGCATCACCTCTCTGTTTCTCTCACCAGCTCCCCTCGCCAGCGTCCTCTCTCTCCCCTCACCTCCCCCATGACCAGACAATCCCCTCCCCAACTGTAAATCCTGCATATCCCCTCTCCATTCCACATGCATGTCGTCTGGCACCCCCATCATCCTCCCTCTCCCCTCACCCATCCTCCAACCATGTGTTTTCGCCGCCCTCCTCCCCTCTCTCTCCCTTCCCCTCTCTCCCTTTCTCTCTCCCTCTCCTTGGCCCACGAAGCAGGACACAACACAGTTATTCCATTGAAAGTGTCGCATCATATCGCTGCTCGTCTCTCTCTCTCTCTCTCTCTCTCTCTCTCTCTCTCTCTCTCTCTCTCTCTCTCTCTCTCTCTCTCTCTCTCTCTCTCTCTCTCTCTCTCTCTCTCTCTCACACACACACACACACACACACACACACACACACACACACACACACACACACACACATCAAATAAAAAATAAATAAAAAATAGGTAGGAATGTTCCGTGTGTGTGTGTGTCGCTAGAGAGAGAGAGAGAGAGAGAGAGAGAGAGAGTTAGAAATGAAGCGAAGGAGCAGCATGATAAAGGATAAAAAGAAAATATATGAAAAAGAAAAAAAAAGAAGCAAAATAGAGAAAAAAATGTGGAGATGAAACAGAATAACAAAAGGAAAAAGAAGAAAGAAAAAGAAAGAAAGAAAGAAAGGAGGCCCTCATTTTTAAGAATAGAAGGAAGGGAGGAAGATGAGGAAATACACCGAACAATCATAAGAAAAAAAAAGAAAAGAGAAAAACGCGGCGAGAATAAATTAAAAACGAATATAATAAGAGGAAAATAAATAAAAAATACAACAACAACAACACAGAACAAGAAAAGAAGGAAAATCGAAAAAAAAAAGAATGAGAGAAAATGAGAGTTGTGAGAGAGAAAATTACATACGAATTCATGATAATAAGAGAGAGAGAGAGAGAGAGAGAGAGAGAGAGAGAGAGAATCATGGAGAAAAAGTGTGACAGAAAGTGATTGTGAATTTAGATGAAGTAAGAAAAGAAAGAAAAAATTAAAGGTGTAGGTAAGGAGGTAATATAACACACACACACACACACACACACACACACACACACACACACACACACACACACACACACACACACACACACACTTCGGATGAAAACCATGTGTGTGTGTGTGTGTGTGTGTGTGTGTGTGTGTGTGTGTGTGTGTGTGTGTGTGTGTTCAAACAAGATTGTATTGTTTTTTTTCACATATATTTGATTATTTTCTTAATTTTTCCTCTTTTTCTGAATTTCTTTTGGGAATGCCGAGTTTTTTTTACTTTTTTTATGTATTTTCTTATCTGTCTGCCTTTTATCTGTTCCTGAGCGACACGATGGCTTGTTTTTATGCTCCTTTATTTTATTTTCCTTTTTTTTATGCTTCTATTAAATTTGTACTGAATGGGGAGGGAATATGTGTGTGTGTGTGTGTGTGTGTGTGTGTGTGTGTGTGTGTGTGTGTGTGTGTGTGTGTGTGTGTGTGTGTGTGTGTGTGTGTGTGTGTGTGTGTGTGTGTGTGTGTGTGTGTGTGTGTGTGTGTGTCTACTTTTTTCCCTGTCAGCGTGAAACAAAGTGGGAAGCCAGTTTTCCCTTTTTCCAGTATTTTATTTTCTTTCCTTCTATCTTTTTTTCCATATTTTTAAGTATCTCCCTTTGTTTTTATTTACCTCGACTTTCTCTCTCTCTCTCTCTCTCTCTCTCTCTCTCTCTCTCTCTCTCTCTCTCTCTCTCTCTCTCTCTCTCTCTCTCTCTCTCTCATTTCTCTCTCCTTTCTCATTTCTTTAACTTTGTACCGTCATCACCACTCCTCCTCTTACTCCTCCTCCTCCTCCTCCTCCTCCTCCTCCTCCTCCTCCTCCTCCTCCTCCTCCTCCTGTGAGTGGCCCAATAGTTAAATATGATTGAATTTAACGAACCTTCTACACAAAAAGAGGAAAGGAAAGGAAAGTGAACCCAGAAGGAAAGAAGGTGCCGTGTGTGTGTGTGTGTGTGTGTGTGTGTGTGTGTGTGTGTGTGTGTGTGATGAAACATGCACGCATATATCACCTATTAATGCGTAAAAATCTCTCTTGTAAACGTTTATGAATATTCATGTTTACTTATCACACACACACACACACACACACACACACACACACACACACACACACACACACACACACACACACACACACACACACATACACACACACACACACACACACACACACACACACACACACATGCGCGGATTAGATATTCATGACTGTCCAGTTCTCTCTCTCTCTCTCTCTCTCTCTCTCTCTCTCTCTCTCTCTCTCTCTCTCTCTCTCTCTCTCTCTCTCTCTCCTTTTAATTCACATCACTTATCTTTCCTTCACTTTGTTTCCTTTCCTCTTATCTTATTTTTTTTTCTTTTCTATCCTTTCTGTGCTTGTCTTTATCACCACCACCACCACCACGACTACCACCACCACCACCACCATCACCACCACCACCACCACCACCACCACCACCATCACCACCTGGTCTCAATGTGTATATAATGTCACGTGCTGTTTGTTTACCGCTCATCACGTGACACACACACAGCTGATCTCTCGTCATCCTTCTTCCCTCCTGCGTCTTTATCTTCCTCATTCTCTCATTATGCTCCCTTGTCTTCCCTTTCTTCATCATTGCCTGTTATTTCCCTTTCTTTCTCTCATTCTTTTTTTTTCTTTCTTATTCTCATTGTCCTTCGTCATGTTTTTTTTTTTTGTTTTATTCCTTGTTTCTTTTTTTTTCTTTTGTTTCTCTTTTCTTTCATTATTGTTTTCTAGTTTTATTTATTTTCCTTTTCTTATTTTTCATTTATGTGTTTCGGTCAGAAATTTACTGTTTTTTTCCTCCTCCTCCTCCTCCTCCTCCTCCTCCTCCTCCTCCTCCTTAACCTCCTTCTCCTCTTAGTCTCCTTTATCTCTTTAGTCGCCATTAACACCTACGGAGAGAGAGAGAGAGAGAGAGAGAGAGAGAGAGAGAGAGAGTAAAAAGAAAAAGATGGAAGGTAAAGGAGGTGGGAAGGAGAGGTGGAAAGGGAAAAGAGGAGAGGAAGAGAGAGAGAAGGAGAGAGAAAATGAAGAGATTCCCAAGAGAGAGGAAAGTCCAATTACCAAACCAATCACCTCTCTCTCTCTCTCTCTCTCTCTCTCTCTCTCTCTCTCTCTCTCTCTCTCTCTCTCTATTTTACATCCACATCCCCTTTATTTTCTTTACATCTGTCTCCTCTTCCCTCTTCCTTCCTTCCTTCCCTTCTTCCTTCCTTCCTTCATCCCAAGACTTACGAGTATTGTTTAATTTTGTAAAATGAAATGAAAAATATCCGTGCTTAATTCTGCGTTTTTGTTTTCTCCTCTGTTTAAAAGTTTCGAGTTGCATTTGGCAGCAGAGAGAGAGAGAGAGAGAGAGAGGGGGGGGTCATCAAGTATATATAACACTGAGAATAACAGCAAAATTAAGGGTTCCTGTGACCTTCCCTCATTTCTCCTCATTTTCTTTACTTCATTCACCATCATCCTTCATCTTCACCTCATCATGTCCTCACTGCATCACTCACCACCGCTCACCTCTCCTCTTTACCTTTCTTCTCTCTTGCTGTGAATAATAGTAATAATAGTAATGTCTTTTTCATGGTTAAATTGATAAGAAATATCATTAAAAATTTGTCATTGGGTGAGGTAGAAAGGCAGTGTTAATTAGATTTCCTGTTAATGGTGGTAGATATTGTTGCTACAGTCACTCAGTTGTACGATATCCGGCCAAATTTATGATGATTGCTTGCCTGAAAAACAGCGTATCCCACAAACAATAAAGCAGTCCACACAAAAGCGGCCAATCCATTTACCACAATCCACTACCTCAATAACAAACCTTATTTTACTCTCCATCACTGCCCCTCCCTACCCCATTCCTTCCTTCCACCCAGCCACCCACCCTCAATTCTTCTCCATCCTTCTTCACCCACCATCTCCTCCACCTTTAATTCCCTCGCACTGCTTATCCAGACCACACCTTTCCCTTATCCACTAACCACCAACCACCACTTAATACAGCAAACCAGACTTCCTGCGACTCCCTCCCATAACTAAACTCTTAATTCTTTTCGCTCCCAAGTCTGTAGCTTCCCGCCCCTTCCTCTTCCTCCTCCTGTTTCTCCTACTCCTGCTGCTTCTGCTTTTCTTCCTCCTCAGCAGATATAGAGGTCCCAGGTGATTTTCCTCTTCTTCCTCCTCCTTCTAGTCCTCCTCCTCCTCCTCCTCCTCCTCCTCCTCCTCCTCCTGCGCCAGATGTATGTGCTTGTGGGAGGTGCCCGTCTAGTGGTGGTGGTAGTGGTGGTGGTGGTTGCAGTGGTAGTGATGTTGGTGATCTCGTGGGAGTGTTTCTGTGTGTGTGTGTGTGTGTGTGTGTGTGTGTGTGTGTGTGTGTGTGAGTGCGTGCGTGCGTGCGTGAGTGTTTGTGTTTGATATGCGTTCTGTTTTTCTTCATTCTCCTTTTTCGCTCTTAACTGAATTGCCTGTGTTTATAGTGTGTGTGTGTGTGTGTGTGTGTGTGTGTGTGTGTGTGTGTGTGTGTGTGTGTGTGTGTGTCTGTGTGTGTGTGTGTGTGTGTGTGTGTGTGTGTGTGTGTGTGTGTGTGTGTGTGTGTGTGTGTGTGTGTGTGTGTGTGTGTGTGCGCGTGTTTCCTTTCGCTTCCGCATATGTTTGTCTCCCATAAATATTATCAGAGTGCTAAAATGGGGTTTATGTTTTGTCATTTTCATTCTTATTCTTACTGCTACTACTACTACTACTACTACTACTACTACTACTACTACTACTACTACTACTACTACTACTACTACTACTGCTACTACTCTCCATGTGGCTCTTCATAACCTTACTAATTTCTTTAGCAATGCTTTCATTTTCATCACTAAGACCAAAATTCCTGTGCGTTTTCTTTATTTTCTCCTTTTCACTGTTCTTCCTTTCATTTAAGTAATATTTGCCCTCCCAGTTTAATATTCTTTTCTCTCGTTTCTCTGTTTCTTTTCATTTTTAAAGTTTGTGTTGACGTGAGGCTGACCCAGTGTCAATACCGAGAGAAAGAGAGAGAGAGAGAGAGAGAGAGAGAGAGAGAGAGAGAGAGAGAGGGGGGTACTCGAACTCACAATACACACCACCACTACTGCCACCACCACCACCAGCACCACTACCACCACCATCACCACCTCCACCAACCTTCACCAACACCAGGAAAACAATACCAAAACCTCTTTAAAATTCCCAGCGGTCTCTCTCTCTCTCTCTCTCTCTCTCTCTCTCTCTCTCTCTCTCTCTCTCTCTCTCTCTCTCTCTCTCTCTCTCTCTCTCTCTCTCTCTCTCTCTCTCTCTCTCTCTCTCTCTCTCTCTCTCTCTCTCTCTCTCTCTCTCTCTCTCTCTCTCTCTCTCTCTCAACCACCACCTAAAAAAGTTTGATCATATATATTCTAGTAAGCAAAATAATAATGATATTAATTTGAGTCTTGATAAATAAATGATTGGTTTTGTCATACATTTGTTGGGATTATTTGATGTGTAATCGAAATGTCATATTATGGTAAAAAGAAAGACACCATTGCATTGATTAACTCTGTGTGTGTGTGTGTGTGTGTGTGTGTGTGTGTGTGTGTGTGTGTGTGTGTGTGTGTGTGTGGTCGTTCAGTGGCCTCGTCTTTCTTCACGAAATTACAGGGCCAATAATTTTCGAAAGTCATTGTGGAAGTAAAGGAGGTTTCGGAGAGAGAGAGAGAGAGAGAGAGAGAGAGAGAGAGAGAGAGAAGGCGTGAGCTGCGGACAAACCTAATCTATAATTTGAGAGGAGTTGAAAGGAGGAAGAGAAGGAGGAAGAGAGAAAGGGGAAAGAAGAGACGGAAATGGTTAAACCAAAGATGCTTACTGACAAAAAGACAAGAAACAGAGAAAATAGGAGAAAAAAAGAAGTAGAAGAACTGAGATGATGACTTTTGCAGAGGAGTGATAATAAATTCATGTAAAGTAGAAATGAAAAGGAGAGGATGAGAAATGAGAGATAGAGAAGAGAGGGGAGAGTCAAAGAAGAAATTTAGGGAGAAGATTATGGTAAAGGGGAAGCGAAGGAAGGGATTACAGATGGAGGAGGAAGGGAGGAATATGAATGAGAGAGAGAGAGAGAGAGAGAGAGAGAGAGAGAGAGAGAGAGAGAGAGAGAGAGAGAGAGAGTCTTGCACATCTCATCTATACCTCGTAAATAGCCAATATCAAAACTCAGTGTCTCATAGCTAGTGTTATCATAAAGTTAACAAAGTGTCTTTCTGTTTGATCAAAATCTTAGTGCTCTCGACACTAGCATCGTCTTGTCCTCTTCCTCATTGTCCTCTCCGTGTCGTGACGTAGTAAATGAAGTGCGTAAATCCCTTTGCCCACTTTCTTGCTTAATTTTGTTCCCATATGTGTTAATCTTACTCTTATTTTTTCAACGTCAGGACTGTTTTAATTCTCTTCTTAATGTTATAAGATTGAATGTTTTTTGTATTGCTCATTATGTCTTTATTGTTTGGTTCATTTTTCACTTGTAATTAATGGTTCTGAGACATCTTTAATTGTCCTACAGCCACTTCCAATCGTAAGCTGGGTTCAACTGCAAAATCTATTCCATTTTTATATCTGTTACTTTCTAACTTACTCCTTCAGGTGTTGTTAATTGTTTCTATCATGTTGTAAGGGCTATCTGTGTTCCATTGTTTACTCGTAAGTCATTTTTATATATTTTACAACACTTTGGTGACTAATTATTATGAAGCTTGGGAATTGTCTAGCAGTGAAAAAGTTGAAGTTCTGGAAGGGTTTGTGTTTTTCATTATTCACACAGCGCTATTGCCTTTGTTTATTCCCGTCTCACTAATATATAATACGTGATTTTATGGAGTAAAGTAATTGTCTCCAGCACTCAAAGGGTTAAGTATCTGAAACACCTCACGTAATCTATTATATCTTATTATTCGTTGTATTTGTGTTTTAAGTTGCGATTAGTTATACCTGCGTCAGTGTTTTCTTTCTTCAAGGTGAGAATTAATAATCTTAGGAAAACTACGCTGGGACTCACAATTCTATATAAGTTGGTATGACGAGGAGCGATGCGGAAGGAAACCAAGACGAGGGTGTAACTTTAACATTCATCCACTGTGACCCATTGATCCTCCACCCAGGCATGATAAACAAGAAGGAGAATGAAAAAGAAGAGAAGGAGGAGGAGGAGGAGGAGGAGGAGGAGGAGGAGGAGGAGGAGGAGGAGGAGGAGGAGGAGGAGGAGGTACGAACTTCAGAATTGGCGGATAAATGGAAGGTGTCAGTCAAGATGAAAAAATAAATGACAAAGACTTAACGTAGACATTGAAGAAAATGCAACTTAGATTACGAGGTTCAGAGAGAGAGAGAGAGAGAGAGAGAGAGAGAGAGAGAGAGAGAGAGAATATGCACGTGTCATTTTCCCAATAAACGTCAGTGTCTTCATAACCTCTCACATTTAAGCGTGTAATTTTTTTTGTCATGTTTCTCTCTCTCTCTCTCTCTCTCTCTCTCTCTCTCTCTCTCTCTCTCTCTCTCTCTCTCTCTCTCTCTCTCTCTCTGTTACTTAAAGGAAGAGGACAGAATCAGATCAAGCAAGAGAGGATATGAATAGGAAGAAGAAGAAAGGAGAGAGAAGGAGGAGGAGGAGGAGGAGGAGGAGGAGGAGAAGAAGAAGAAGAAGAAGAAGAAGAAGAAGAAGAAGAAGAAGAAGAGGAGGAGGAGGAGGAGGAGGAGGAGGAGGAGGAGGAGGAAGAGGAGGAAAAAGAAGATTAAGAGAAGAGATAGAGTAAACAATACATTTTTACTTGTTTGTTTGTCTATGATTTTGAATTAAATTGTTTATATGTATGACTGACACACACACACACACACACACACACACACACACACACACACACACACACACACACACACACACACACACACACACACACACACACACACACACACACACACACACACACACACACACACACACTCAATAATTCAGGTGGTTCTGCTCATGATTACTAAATTAGTTCATAATGAAAAAATATATTGACACTGATGTTGAGGCTGGGAAGGTAAACTAATATTGATAATCATGATTACAACGATGACTATAATGGCAATGATTGGCGTGCTGGCGGCTATAGCGGTTATGGTGGTGGTGGTGGTGGTGGTGGTGGTGGTGGTGGTGTATTAAAAGTACCTGGTAATGATTTTGTGATGATAGTTATGATTGCTGTGGTGTATTCATTGAAGTATGTTAAAATAGTGAATGGTGGTGGTAGTCGTGGTGGTGGTGGTGGTGTTGGTGGTGGTGGTGATAATGGTGGTGGTGGTGTTGATGTCAGGTGTTCCATGTCAGGCTTTTCTCTCTCTCTCTCTCTCTCTCTCTCTCTCTCTCTCTCTCTCTCTCTCTCTCTCTCTCTCTCTCTCTCTCTCTCTCTCTCTCTCTCTCTCTCTCTCTCTCTCAGCTCTTAATTAATGGGTCTACAAGATCACTTTTGAGTCCTTTTCTTTCTTTTAATTACTCCTCATTACACCAAAGCATCGCAAAGGGTCTCTCTCTCTCTCTCTCTCTCTCTCTCTCTCTCTCTCTCTCTCTCTCTCTCTCTCTCTCTCTCTCTCTCTCTCAGTCCTTAATTAATGACCTTAAGTACAATATCACTTTTTATTCTTCTTTCTCTTTCTTTTATTCATGCCTCATTGTGCGTTACCACCTGCAGGCTCTCTCTCTCTCTCTCTCTCTCTCTCTCTCTCTCTCTCTCTCTCTCTCTCTCTCTCTCTCTCTCTCTCTCTCTCTCACACACACACACACACACACACAGCGTTAAAAGCACTCCCGGGAACACTTGCTACGCGCACACATACACACCCAAGCTAATATACAACACTACACCTCACACACTACACCTGAGTCCCTCCTACGCGCCCCTGCCATGTGTATGTAGATTTTGCAGGGTACAGAAAACGTGACCCCGCAGAAATTAGTGCAAAGGAAAAAAAAAATGGGATAAAAGATACAGAAAGTTTAAAAAAATATGTTTCCCCTCGTGTACTTTTGTCTGTTTGTGTATGCGTATGATGGGTATTCACTATTGTACTGCTATGGTTTTGCCTTTTAATCTCTTCAGTGCCAGGAGGCGTTTTCATATTCATTCTGGTTACTATTCGGTGATTTTATATAGCTTCAGAAACATATGAAGGGATTGGAATAGTAATGACTCTGGCTATTAATCTTTTGACCTCCTTAGACGCTTCGTAATGCAAATATAATCGTCTAATCATTCTCAAAAAATGAAGGTAAAAATGCGTCCCAGTATTGAAGAGTTTAATATTCAGAGCTTTGTGTGATATTATTATTATGGGCAGAAAAAGACAAATGGCGATGTTTTTTTCTTATTTTACTTAATATTTGACTATATTTTTAACTTTTCTTAATTACTACTCACTCTGGGACGTAATTACTTGTTTTGATACCACCTCAAGTCTTTGAAATACGTAGAAAATGCAACATACTATACTTTTCATATCCTGTTCTTTTTTACAGTATTTAGAAATCTCTTACATTACTTCTGGTG
>NC_059273.1:2327500-2330000 GCF_017591435.1 Portunus trituberculatus
AAGAGATGAATAATTTATAAACAAGGAAGAGATTGAAAGGGAAGGGAGGGGAGATAAGAGAACTAATAAAGCCAAGAGCAAGGGGAGGAAAGCAGATGGAAAGATAATAACGTAGAGAGAGAGAGAGAGAGAGTGAGTGAGTGAACGAGTACATAGATTAGATATAAAAGAGAATTATCTAATGTAGAGTTAAATATAGATAGATCCTCGTAAATAGACAAATGAATAGAAAAGATAGATAAATAGATAGAAAGAAAGATTGGTAGATAGATGGTAGATTCATATATTGATGTAGAGATAAATAGCAGATGTAATTTCACGATGAATAAATAGAGGACTGCAAAATTTAGAAAGCGTCTAAACTTTGTTCAAATAACACAGAAGTGAATAGGAAAGGTCAGAAGTGGTGGAGGCGTCTCTCTCTCTCTCTCTCTCTCTCTCTCTCTCTCTCTGATGCTCCTTCACAAAATATTCTTCTCACCTCTTCACCCTCCTCCTCCTCCTCCTCCTCCTCCTCCTCCTCCTCCTCCTCCTCCTCCTCTTCCTCCTCCTCCTCCTCTTCCTCCTCGTCCTTACTTCGTTCCCACAATCCCACCTCATTTCTTTCATATGCTTTTTCCCACTTTCCTCCTCTTCCTTCTTCTCATGTCTCTCTCCTTTACTCTACTTTTTTTATGTCCTTTCTAGGTTCTTACTTTCCTTTTTCTTTTTTGTAGTCGTCATCATCATCATCATCATCATCACCATGTTTTTTTTTTTTTTGTTTGATTTTCTTAGTCGTATCCATCGGCGTTCTCTTTCTCCTTTCTCTTCCTTCTCTTCTTTACCCACATTTATCTCCTCATCTTCTTCCTCTTTATTGTCCTTCTTTCAACATCAATACACATAAATATAAAAGACAAGGTTTTTTTTTTTTTCCTTTGTTATTATTTATGCTGACAGAAACGTGAAAAGAAACCGACGAGAGAAGTTGAAGTAGAAAGAAAGAAAAATAGAGATGAGAAAATATTGAGAAATAAGAGATGAATTAAGTAATAGTATTGTGTGTGTGTGTGTGTGTGTGTGTGTGTGTGTGTGTGTGTGTGTGTGTGTGTGTGTTTATATATATACTTTGTTCTTTTTTTCTTTTCATATGCTCTTTCGTCTCATCTTCCTCTTCTCCTCTTCCTCCTCCTTCCGGCACCAAACACAAATTCTCACTCCTGCCGAAGTAGCGGAGTTTGTGTTTTCACTCCAAACACTCGAGATAATTTCAGCGAAGAGGGAAAGTGGAGGAAGACGAATAAAGTTAACAAAAAAAGAAAGATATAGAGAGTTAGAGAACACGCTTAAAGATAACACACACACACACACACACACACACACACACACACACACACACACACACAAGATGAGTTATATTATATTTATACTCGGAATGAAGAGATACGCTTGTCCCAAAAAGGTATTTATGAACGGAGATTAAAAATGAATAAAATTGAGGCTGACACATTGGAAAAGGCTATTTTTATTACTGTTATTTATTCATTCATTTATTTATAGCAACAAATGTGCAATACTACGCAGGCACACACTGGTATAGTTAATTTATCTGTTTATTTGATTTAATTCTATATTCCAGTGTAAAGAACGTGTAAAAAAAAATCCAACCTCAGATTAATGTTTTCTTTTGACTGTTTTATTTTCTATATTTATTTTTTCTATTTTTCTCTAGCGTTACAAGACCCACCTCTGCAAATTTTATCCATGTCCTGACGGGGAACTGAACTCCAATGATATACACAACACAGGAAGGAAAAATAGATATCGAATAATATTATTTTAACAAGTAGTAAAACGTAAATCAACTGCTGGAATTATTTAGCATTAGGTGGACCGAAAGCAAGCTCAACTGGCCTTTATGTACACGTTTCCTTGATTCATTCTCTTATTTACTTGTTTCTATGTAAGTGCGAATATTCTGTTCAAGCTCACGTGTTGACAGAGATGAAATGACACGCGAGAGAATAGGGAGGATCTCGCTGTATTTAATAAGAGCAATGAGTACCTCTCTCTCTCTCTCTCTCTCTCTCTCTCTCTCTCTCTCTCTCTCAACATATTGCCAGTCATTTGTTATGTATCCTTTGTCTCTTTCCTCCGACCGGCCTTCCTTCCTTCATTCCTTCCCTTCCTCCGATCCGTCCCTTATATCTCGTTTCCCTCGCCTCCTGCATGGCCTACACTCATCTTGCCTCGTTCCTCGCTTACTTCCTTCTTCTTTCCTTCCTTCCTTCCTTCCTTCCTTCCTTCCTTCCTTACCTCCTTTTCTCCGTGCTTTCCTTCTTGCCTCCCTGCGTGATAATCAGTCTAGCGGCCTGAGCCAATAATTCGAAGTTTCCGTATAATCGAGTGACTCGCAAAAAGATTAGCGGAGAGAAGAATGAACCTCCAATCACGAGTTTAATTGGCCGGGCCGGAATGGAAGGGCAGGGGGAATCACAAGTTCAAAGAATAATTTACT
>NC_059273.1:2342500-2362500 GCF_017591435.1 Portunus trituberculatus
CTCTCTCTCTCTCTCTCTCTCTCTCTCTCTCTCTCTTCACCTACCCAGGAAAAAAGGGTCGAAGTCTCGTGTCGCGGTCCGGAACAGGTTTCGAACGCGTGAGGAGGATTTTGTATGTGACTTGCAAGCAGAGAGAGAGAGAGAGAGGAGATGAGACAGCGAGATCTAACTTTTCTTTTCCTTTTTACTGGCAAAGGAAAGAAGGGAAATTAGAGGAGGAGGAAAAGAAGAAGGGG
This sequence comes from Portunus trituberculatus, assembly GCF_017591435.1. Classification (NCBI taxonomy): domain Eukaryota; kingdom Metazoa; phylum Arthropoda; class Malacostraca; order Decapoda; family Portunidae; genus Portunus; species Portunus trituberculatus. The sequence goes on from NC_059273.1 coordinate 2,342,737, forward strand.
AATTTAGGATGAAGAAAGACAGAGAAGAAAGAATAAATAAGAGGAGAAAAACAGAGAATGGAAGAGAAAGAAAGAAACGGAAAGAGAGAGAGAGAGAGAGAGAGAGAGAGAGAGTGTGAAGTGAAGAATAGAAAATATAGAGAAGAGAAATAAACGGAGATTTTTGATAGCTGAAAAAAATAAAAAACAAAGATGAAGGGAAAGAAATTTAAAGGCAGAACAACTGTAGACAGGAATTAATATGAAAATTGATACATAAAATAGGACAAGAATAAAGAAAAAGAATTAAGAAAAGAGTTTGACCTAACATAGATCATGGCATTTTTTTGTTGTTGTTTTTCTTCGTTATTCATTGCTTCATTTTGGTTAGATTAGAACGGGTGAGGTTAGGTTGGGTTTGGCTGGGTTAGGTAAGGTTGGGTTAGGTTAGGTTTGGTTGGGTTAGGTTAGGTTAGGTTGGGTTAGGTTAGGTTAGGTTAGGTTGGGTTGGGTTTGGTTGGGTTAGGTAAGGTTAGGTTGGGTTTGGCTGGATTAGGTAAGGTTAGGTTAGGTTAGGTTGGTTTAGGTCAGGTAAAGTTAGGTTAGGTGAGGTTAGGTTGGGTTTAGCTGGGTTAGGTTAGGTTAGGTTGGTTTAGGTCAGGTAAGGTTAGGTTAGGTTAGGTTAGGTTAGGTTGGTTTAGGTCAGGTAAGGTTAGGTTAGGTTAGGTTGAGTTAGGTCAAGTTAGGTTAGGTTAGGTTGAGTTAGGTCAGGTTAGGTTAGGTAAGGTTTGGTTAGGTTAGGTAAGGTTAGGTTAGGTTAGGTTAGCTCTGGTTAGTTTTCTTTCTTTCATTTGTTACAGATTACATTCAAATGATCTCACTATCCTTATTTATTTGGTATACGGAGATTAAGTTCATATTTGTGTCATATCATCCAGCGAGAAATTTACTGCTTTCTTGTCCTCATTTGTCCCTTTCTTTCTTTTTTCCTGTGATTTTGTGATTTTGTCATAATATCATTGTCATTATACGCAGGAAAATGTTTGGAAATTTTCATGATGACGAGATTGGCCTGGATTACTGTGGCTTCTTAGGACTCCTCTCTCTCTCTCTCTCTCTCTCTCTCTCTCTCTCTCTCTCTCTCTCTCTCTCTCTCTGTCTGTCTGTCTGTCTCTATCATTATTATATTTTTTTCTTCCTTTTCTTATTTTTCTTTTTTCATTTTTTAGTATCTTAATTTATATTTGTATTTAGTATTGCATTTTTTTTCATTGTTCTTATTTTTCATCTCTTCCTTTTATCTTTTCGTCTTCATCTTTGATTTATTCATCTTTTTTCTCCTTTACCTCCTTTTTTTCCTTCTTTTTTCCTTTTTTTTCCTTGTTACTCCTTTCCCTGACTCTTTCCTTTAATTTCTCTCCATTTAATTTCTCTCTCCTTTCCAAACTCCCATTTATCTCACATCTCTCTCTCTCTCTCTCTCTCTCTCTCTCTCTCTCTCTCTCTCTCTCTCTCTCTCTCTCTCTCTCTCTCTCTCTCTCTCTCTCTCTCTCTCTCATTGTTCCTTTTTCGCTCATTTTCCTTCTCAACAAAGAGTTTCCTAGTTTTATTATTTTATCCCAAATCTTTTTCTTCTTCCTGTCTTTTTTTTTTTTGTCTCAATGTCGTAGCTCCTTTTACACTTCTTCCTTCTCTTTCTTCTCCTCCTCCTCCTCCTCCTCCTCCTTCCTCCTCCTCCTCCTCCTCCTCCTCCTTCTTATACATTATCCTTCCATTTCATTTCTATAACATATCAGTATTTCTAATCACCTAAGCTCCATTCTTCCTCCACTTCCTCCTCTTCTCTTTCTTCTTCCTCCTCCTTCTCCTCCTCCTCCCCCTTCTCCTCCTCCTCCTCCTCCTCCTCTTCCATTTATTTTGGTGCACCTTGAGACTTCCTTTTAACTTCCTTCCTTCTTCCTACATCATCTCCCCTTGCTATCCTGACTTCCCTTACCCCTTTCCCTCTCCTTCTCCCTCTCCCTCTCCCTCTCCTCCCTCTCCTCCCTTTCTCCATCTCCCTCTCACTGTTCAGTCCCCAATAAGCATGTATTACGCTCAAAGGGTCAAACTGATATAGGAAACTCGTAATTATGGAATGAGAGCGTAAAGGCGAAAATGGAAATTAATATTTACAATGTAACTATGAGAGAGAAAAGAGGAGAGAGAGAGAGAGGGGGAGAGGGAAAGAAGGAAGAAAAAAGAAAGAAAAAGGAAGCGGAGATAGAGAAAAGGATCAAGTGTCGCTGAGAAAAAAATAGGAAAAATATTAATGTAGTTTTCCGTTTTTTTTTTTCCTTTGAATGAAAAAAGGGGAAAGTGAGGAGACTAAAAGGGTAACCGGAACGGAAGAGGACAGGAAGGAAGCCGGAAAGAGAGAAAAAAGGAGAGGGGAAACGGTACTACGTGTTAGGTAGAGGGGAAAATAGGGAGAAAAAGGTGAGGAAAAGAAACGAATGAAGGTACGTAAGGGAAACAGTGAAAATTGTTTTAGAGGGGAAATAGGAACAACAAGGGGAAAGAATAGGGAGAGATGATGGGAAGTGAGGGGAAACAGGTGACCATAGGAGGAAGCACGAAAGAATGGGTAGCACAAGATGAGGAAATAAGAAGGGTTAAGTAAGGGGAAGTGAGGGGAACAAATGACGGGAGATGGGTGAGGAAAGGGGCTTGGGTGACAACAGACAGACCACGAATAGGGGAAGTGTGACAGTGAATAGGGAAAGTGAGGGAAAAGTGAGGGGAGGGACGTGACAGGAGACAGACCACACAGAGGGGAAAGCTTGACAAGGACACGATCTTTTAATTTTTTTCCTTTTTCCTTTCTCTTTTTTTTTAAACAAATAAATTACCTTTTTTAAATACTACCGTTAACTGTTCTTACTAAATTCTTAACCGAAACAAACTCACAAATAATGAATAAATGAATGAAGGAATACAAGCAAAATAATACATAATGAACTACACCATTAACCCCTTCAGTACCATGACACGTCTCCACACTTATTTTTGTTACTATTTGACGATTTTATACAGCTTCAAAAAGACTCTGGCTATTAACTTACTGCCCTCCATATACCCTTCCTAATGTCAATAAAATCGTCTAATCACACACAAACTCAAGGTAAAAAATGCGTCCCAGTGCTGAAGGGGTGAAAAAAAACGTGAATCATATTACCACATTATATTATTACTTTAAAAAAAAACGTGAATTACCACATTATATTATTCATTTAAATTCCGAAACCGCTGAATGAGTGAAAAAATGAATGAATGAAAAGGAAAAAAGGCGAAAATACATCTTGAATAACCTTTTCGCCGTAAAGTGATGATGGATGACGATAAATTACAGACGAAAAAGAAAGATGAAGGTTGGGAGGGGACGGTAAAGAGGGGAAAAATGAGGCGTCCAGGAGAGAAGGGGAGATAGGCTGGCAGGGAGAGACTGAGGAAGAGGGGAGAGGGGAGATAAGAGGGAGAGGGACATATTAGAATTATGGCTAGTCAGGCAGAGAGAGGGGGGAAGGGAATGAGGGGAAAAAGGAAAGAGAAAAATGGAGAAAGAGAGGATGGGGAAAGAGGAGGAGAGAAGAAAGTGAAGAGGCGAGAAAGAATGAACACGAATAGGATGAGGTGAGCGCAGAAGAGGGGAGAAAGGGAGAAAGGGAGTATGAATAAGGGGAATCTAGAGAGAGAGAGAGAGAGAGAGACCATGATCCCGGAGTGAACAAGGGAATCTGGACTGAGGGGAGAGGGGAGAAGAGGGGATATCTGAAGGATGGGGTGAGGGGACAGCAATATTTTTTTTTTTGTAAGGGTTAACCTCCTTGTCACGCCCTTGATGGATGACCGGGAGGCGTTGAAGCACTGCAGTCATCCCCATTGTGAAAGGGGTGAAGGGGGAGAGGATAGTGGCAGCAAGGGGAAGAGTAGTAAGGGGAAGGACAGAGCTTTCACCTGCCGCGGGGTTAGGTTAGAAGAGTGGCAGAAAACGATCGGGATGTTCGTGTAGAGGGGAGTAATGAAAGGAAAGGAATGGGAAACTTCTGAAAGGAATAGAAATATTTTGGAATGGGAAAAAGAAGAGAGTTAAATAATGAAGGGAAAGGGAAAATGTTAGGGGCATGGGTGAGTGTTAGAGAAGTATCAAAAGAAGAAAATAGGGAAGGTATGGGAATGTTTTGAGATGAACTGATGGGTTTTTAGATAGGGAAATAGTGTGAAGGGAAGTGAGGGGAAGATGTTAGGAAGAAGAGTAGGGAGAGGAAAATTAGGTGAAGGGGAGAAGAGACGCATGATAAAGTTTTGAAAGAGACTGATGGGATTTTTTTTTAATGAGGAAAAGAAGGAAGAGTAATGAGGGGAAAAAGAAGGGAGTACTGGTGATGGGAAGCGGAGAAAGTAAATTTGTTTGAGGGAGTGAAAGGAATAATGGAGTAAGAAGGAAAAGTAAGAAACAATAAGGTGAAAAAAGGGGAAGATATTCAAAGGAGAAGAAGTTGGAGGAGAAAAAAGGTTTTGAAGAAATGTTTATTCAGATATAAATTATATTTCATGTTTGAAATGTGGATGAAAAAGAAAATAAGAAACGTAAAAATGAAAAAGAAATGAGGGAGAAAAAGAGAACAAGAGAGAGAGAGAGAGTGAGAGATAATGACTAAAAACAGGGAAATGGAAAAAGGGGAATAGAAACTAGAAAAGAGGGGAAACAGTGATGGAGAGAGAGAGAGAGAAGGAAGGGATGAGGTTAGGCAAGGGAGGGAGGGAAAGAGGGAGGTGAGAGAAGAAAGGGAGAGAGGGAGGGAGGCACGGAGGGGGAAAGAGGAACGAGAGAGGGAAAGGGAGTAAACATGAGGGAATAGATAACACTAGATCTATTGCCAGTCAGGGAGAGAGAGAGAGAGAGAGAGAGAGAGAGAGAGAGAGAGAGAGAGAATTAATTTGGCATGTGATATAGTATAGCTCACACATGAAGTAATAACGGATGTGACATAATTGTTCATATTTGTAACATAAACACTGGGGCGCATTCAATAGAACATTATAAACAGGCAGACAGACAGACAGATAGATAGATAGACAGATAGATACTGATAGATAGATACAGTAAAATAGTTAATATAAAGGTAAAGCAAAGTAGATAGACACAAAATATGGTTACTGTACATTGGTAGAGAGATAAACAAATTGCTAAATGTAATGAGAGACGAAACAAATAGAGATGAATGTAATAAATAAACAGTTGAATAAATAGATGAATAAAGGCAGTATAGATTAAAGCTTATTTTTGTTAAGGTTAAATTATACGCAAAAGTTTGCATGTTTTCTTTTATTCTCAGGTAAAATCACTTTAATCTCTTCTATGTTCCGTATAACAAAGATAAAATGCTCCTCTCTCTCTCTCTCTCTCTCTCTCTCTCTCTCTCTCTCTCTCTCTCTCTCTCTCTCCATAAATCCTTCCAATTTTTTCTGGTTTTTATGGTATTTTCAAGTTATATGTTTCGTATTTTCCACATTAAGATAAAAAAAATACTCATTCTTAAAATTTAACACTTCTTCAAATTAAGCTCAAAAAAAAAAATAGGAATTACCGCTTTCACACAGTAATTAATTTTCACTCGTTCCTGGAGAGAGAGAAAAAAAAATTATAGTACTTGAAAATTATAACATATGATTATGGAGGCGAGAAATAAATATATATTCCCGACTCATTATTAAGCACCGTTCTTCATTATTAAGTACCGCGTTTGTGTGTGTGTGTGTGTGTGTGTGTGTGTGTGTGTGTGTGTGTGTGTTATTTATACCATGTGGGCTCTTACACGGGAATTTATGGGCTAAAGGGGGTACTTTTTTGGGAGTACCTCCTATCTCAAAGCCCACCCGCTAGGAAACCGCTGCCCCGAGTGAGGAACCCCAACTACCACTCGGACCGTGGACAGGATTCGAACCCGTGCGCTTGGAGACCCCTAGGATCCCAAAGCGCGCATGGTTCCACTATACCACGGCGGCCCAAAATGTGTGTGTGTGTGTGTGTGGACAACAAGGTCACAGCTCCTCGAGTTACATCCCGTACCTACTCACCGCTAGGTGAACAAAGGCTACACGTGAAAGGACACACACCCAAATATCTCAACCCGGCCGGGGAATCGAACCCCGGTCCTCTGGCTTGTGAAGCCAGCGCTCTAACCACTGAGCTACCGGGCGTGTGTGTGTGTGTGTGTGTGTGTGTGTGTGAATAATGTGTGTGTTTAAGTACCTGTTTTTTTTCATATTATATCACCTCTATTACTTAATAACCCACACAGTTGTCTTGTAATGAAATGTAATGGGCTTTTGCGCGCGTGTATTTTAGTTAATAATACACGAGGCGCTTTTGTATTTTGTCATAACCAGCAAGAAACTTTTACTTTATGTTTTGTGTAGAACGTGTAATTGTAACTGCGAGGATGCGTGATTCGTTGTTGTCACCGATATTTGTGTTGTTGTATGCTGTTTTAGAATTAATGAAACTTTTATATATATGTGTGTACGTAAACTTGATTTTTGCATTCTTATATTCTTTATTCTTCAGCTATACTTTTCTTCATAATTATAATCATTGTTAGCGTTATTATTGTGTCTGGAATGAAGGTAAAGGGATCTAGAAGGTCTGGAACGTCTGGAAGGTTAGTGGAAGGTCTGAAATGGAGGTAAAAGTGTCTGGAATGAAAGTAAAAGTGTCTGGAATGCAGGTATAAGTGTCTGAAATGCAGGTATAAGTGTCTGAAATGGAGGTAAAATTGTCTGGAATGAAGGTAAAAGTGTCTGGAATGAAAGTAAAAGTGTCTGGAATGAAGGTAAAAGTGTCTGGAATGCAGGTAAAAATGTCTGGAATGCAGGTATAAGTGTCTGGAATGCAGGTATAAGTGTCTGGAATGCAGGTAAAAGTGTCTGGAATGCAGGTATAAGTGTCTGGAATGATTCTCTTGGTATATTCTATTTTTTTTTCAATTACACTTTTTCTTCGTAATTATAATCATTGTTAGCGTTATTATTACAATGTCGTCTCAGAAATCGTCAATTTTGTATAGTAAATTAGTAATGAAGCCACGTTAACGCATTTGCCATTCTGATTTTTCGTCCTCTCTCTCTCTCTCTCTCTCTCTCTCTCTCTCTCTCTCTCTCTCTCTCTCTCTCTCTCTCTCTCTCTCTCTCTCTCTCTCTCTCTCTCTCTCTCTCTCTCTCTCTCTCTCTCTCTCTCTCTCTCTCAACTCATGAATGAAAGTACATATGATTATTTATATTTGCTCTCCTCTTTCACACAATACCCATCCTCCTCCTCCTCCTCCTCCTCCTCCTCCTCCTCTGGCTCCTCCCTCTTCCTCCTCCCTCTTCCTCCTCCTCCTCCTCTTCCTCCTACTCCTCGTCCCCTGTCTCTACTTTTATTACTTTTTTCCGTGTCATTTTTTCAACGTCACCGTGTCTTGGCCAGGTTATTAAAAGGACTCAAGGGAAACGTAAATTTTGCTGTTCCTGGTGACGAATTGTAAGGCTAACAAGGAGGAGGAGGACGCGGACGAGGAGGAGGACAGAAAGGAAAGGGAGGAGTGAGGGAGTTGAAGGTCAAAGAGGCAAGAGGAAACGATGATGATGAAGGAAAGGGAATGAGAAAAAGAGCTCATTCTGAAATAAAGGAAGAGATGGTGAAGGAGGAAAATGAGACTGGACACACACACACACACACACACACACACACACACACACACACACACACACACACACACACACAGAGAGAGAGAGAGAGAATTAAAGAAAAGATAGAATAGAAGGAAATAGATTGATAGAACAGGAGAAATAAAAAGATGATAATGAAATAGGGAAAGAACGTCAAGTTATTTATAAGAAAAAGAAGAGAGGAAAGAAGGAGGAAGAGAGAAAATCTGAAATGAAAATGTAGAAGTGAAAAAAAAAAGAAGAAAAAGAAAACACATGAAAAAAAAAACAGTAGATGGAAGCAAAAATTAATAAAAGATAATTAAAGAGAAAGGGGAAGGAGAGGGAGTAGAGAAGGGAGAAAAATTAGTACGATTATGGGGTCAGGGTGAAGGAAGAGGGGAAGGGAGAGAGGGAGTGGGCGTGGTGGTGATTGGAACAGATGGCGGGAGCTTTATGCAGTGAAAAATGGATGACAAAGACTAATACACACACTGGAGGAGGTGAATGATGAAGAAGTGTGCGTCAGTGTATGAATAAAGAATTACAGCGAGGAAAGAGTGAGAGAGAGAGAGAGAGAGAGAGAGAGAGAGAGAGAGAGAGAGAGAGAGAGAGAGAGAGAGAGAGAGAGAGAGAGGGCAATATATCATGAATATGTATTAACAACTTTTCCTTCAATATGAAAATTTGTTTGTGTTCTTCCCACTCTTCCATCTTTTCTCATTTTCCTCGTTTTCGTCTTCCTTCTCTCTCCTTTTTCTTCTCTTCCTCCTTATTCATCTCCCTTTTCTCCTCCTCCTCCTCCTCCTCCTCCTCCTCCTCCTCCTCCTCCTCCTCCTCCTCCTCCTCCTCCTCCTCCTCCTCCTCCTCCTCCTTCTCCTCCTCCTCCTTCTTCTCTTTTTTTATTTCCATTTCCCAAGTACACGAGATACTCTTTCCCCGTTTACGTCTCTCTCTCTCTCTCTCTCTCTCTCTCTCTCTCTCTCTCTCTCTCTCTCTCTCTCTCTCTCTCTCTCTCTCTCTCTCTCTCTCTCTCTCTCTCTCTCTCTCTCTCTCTCTCTCTCTCTCTCTCTCTCTCTCCCATTCCTTGTTCCTCTTAATCTGACCAGTCCTTCTCCCCTCTCCTCCCTCCCTCTCTTCCTCCCTCCTTCCTCCACATTTATTTCCTTCACACCCTACCTTCACTTGACAATGTGATCCCTCCCTATACCTTATCCTGTCCTCAGAATCCCTCTCCCCTCTCCTCTCTCCCTCCCTTCCCTCCTATCCTCTCCTTAAGCTTCTCCTTAACTCTTGTCGCTTCTTTAACGCGCCTTTAGTCACCTCTTCCCTTGCCTTCCCCTCTTTCTTCCTCCCCTCTTCCTCTTTCGCTTCCTGTGTCTTTAATGCCTCTTTCTTTCTTTTCCTTCGTTCATTCCTTTCTTTTGTTTTTTCTTTGTCTTCTTTTTTCCTCCTCCTCCTTCTCCTCCTCCTCCTCTTCCTCTTCCTCCTTCCTTCTTTCCTTCCTTCCTTCCTTCCTTCCTTCCTTCCTCTCCTGACCGGTCGATCAAAACAATCAAGGAGGCAAGATATAGTGTGTGATTGTTTTCAAGCTGTGGTTATAAAGCTCTCTCTCTCTCTCTCTCTCTCTCTCTCTCTCTCTCTCTCTCTCTCTCTCTCTCTCTCTCTCTCTCTCTCTCTCTCTCTCACACACACACACACACACACACACACACACACACACACACACCTTTTACTATTACCATCACTACTAATACAGCCAATACCACCACCACCACCACCACCACTACTACTACTACTACTACTACTACTACTACTACTACTACTACTACTACTACTACTAACAACAATAATAATAATAATAATAATAATAATAATAATAATAATAATAATAACAATAACAATAATAATTTTCAAGCATACAGAGAAAGGAGAGGTGATACACGAACACATGAAGTCACATACACAGGAAAAAATGAGCAAGAATTGATCGTAAAACCAGAATGGAGAAGAAAAAAAAAATAATGAAATAGTAGAATTTAAATCTCTACCAAAGCACACTGAGAAACAGACAGCCAAGGGAGAAATAAGCAATAAAAATGCAAAGAGGGTAATAAAGGAGGGAATAAAATAGACTAGCAGACAGACAGACAGACAGACAGACAAACGCTGGAGGACAAAGAAAAGGAAATTCAATGATTTGAAGAATAACCTGTAAATTATACGGTAATAAAGATAAAATGTAATAAGAATATATATTGATAGCCTTAAGACAGAAGGAAAAATGTATTATGGATGGCAGAGTAAAAGGAAGGAAGGAAGGAAGGAAACAAGAAAGGAAGAAAGAAAGGCAAGCAGGAAGTAAAAATAAGGAGAGGAAAAAGAAAATGGTGAAAAGCAGAGAAGGAAGTCGTATCAGGAATAAAATGGTCTTATAGAGAGAGAGAGAGAGAGAGAGAGAGAGAGAGAGAGAGAGAGAGAGAGAAGTATCTTGGCATGTTTTTTTTTTTTTTTTAGCGAATAATTAAATATCTTACAGTTTCAACCGGAAGCAGAAGAGGATAAGAGGAAGTAGAAGAGAAAGGAAGGGAGGAAATGAGGGAGAGAGGAAGAATTTAAGGAACAATGCCAAGAAAGAAGTGAAAGGAAGCGAACACTGGAAATAAAGAACGGAGAAAATTATAACGGAAGAGACTGAAAGGAAAAACTAAAGAAGAAAAAATTATATAAGAAGAGAAAGAGAAAAAATTAATCAAGAAATGAAAACTGTAACTTATCCACAACTTTTTTTTTCTCATTTCTTTCTTGATTTCTTTCTCCTTTCTTTATTTTCTTCCTTTTATGACAACAGAAGAAAAAAAAAACTAGAAGAATATCAGTGAGGAAGAATTTCATCTCTCTCTCCAGTGGCATGTAATAAGAAGGAAACGAAGGAAAGAATAAGAAAGACGGAAGAAAAAAAATAATAATGCTTTCTCTTGTGACGTTTGGGAGTAGGAGGAGAGATGAGGAGGATAAAGGATGATAAGGAAGAGAAGGATTAAAGAAGATTTACGTCCCACCGTATTGAGGAAAAGAGGATGCCAAGTAAAGAAGAAAATAAGAATAAGAGGAAGAGCAATAACAACAACACTAACAGTAGAGGGATAGGAGGTGCATTAGAAGAAGTAGGAAGAAGAGGAGAAGGAAGAAAAAGAAAGAGAAGAAGTAGTTGTAGTAGTAGTAGTAGTAGTAGTAGTAGTAGTAGTAGTAGTAGTAGTAGTAGCAGCAGTAGTAAGAAAGACGAGTGACGGAAGGCGTTGTGACCTATGACGAGGTTATTCGTTCACTGCACTACAACCCTAACAAACTATATAGTACAAATAAAGATTGACCAGATGAAGCTCCTAAACCACCACTGCCTCCGGTGTTACTGACAAGAAATAAAACTAAAAATGCATCCCCACTGCTGAGAGGAACAATCGGGTAAATTCACACAGGAAATATAGGAAAGAAAAGAGATATAATGTACCATCCCTAGAAAAAAATATATTTCTCAGTAAGGATTTTCATCATAGAACTTATCTATTTTTTTTTTTTTTAAGTAGCCACCGTGTTAACCAAGACAACAGACGCCGGTAGCTTGTTCCAACAATCAGCTACTCTTCGTCTTTGCAAATCAGTATTAAATCACTGTCCTTCAAGTTTCAAGCCGTTATTTCTAGACACTGATTGGGAGAGCTCAAAAATACATATTCGTAATGTATCTTATCTATATTTTTAAGCATTCTAAACTTTCCGATGAGATCACCTCGGACTCGACATTCTCTTATGGAAAACATATATAATCTTTTTACACCTTCATCATAAGACAGACTCTGTAGTAGTAGTAGTAGTAGTAGTAGTAGTAGTAGTAGTAGTAGTAGTAGTGGCAATATAGAAGTAGTAAGAGAAAGAGAGATTGCGTTTATGGCATAAAGAGAAAGAAGGTTAAAAAAAATACATCAAAATTATATTGATAGCAATAATTATGTTTATAATAATGATAGTAATATTAATGATAAACAATAATAATGATAATAATAATAATAATAATAATAATAATAATAATAATAATAATAATAATAATAATAATAAAAATAATAATAATGATAATAATAATGATAATAATGATAATAATAATAGTAACAATAATTATAATAATAGCAACAATAATTATTATGATAATAATAATGACAATAGTGACAGTAGATTACATTGCAAACTCTCACTTCCTGTCATTACTAGATTGCATCAACTTCGAGAGAGAGAGAGAGAGAGAGAGAGAGAGTGAGAGAGAGATTCGGGGTTTGAAATCAAAAGAATTTTAGTCATGTAAACTTGATCACTTGCATCTCTCTCTCTCTCTCTCTCTCTCTCTCTCTCTCTCTCTCTCTCTCTCTCTCTCTCTCTCTCCTCTCTCTCTCTCTCTCTCTCTCTCTCGACCCCATTGACAAGCTGTGTGTGCTTTCCCTTGTCGCTAACAGGAGCACACACACACACACACACACACACACACACACACACACACACACACACACACACACACACACACACACACACACACACACACACACACACACACACACACACACACACACACACACACACACACACACACACGAGGCCAAACACGCAGGTGCCGTTCATTGTAGCAGGTGTACACACCGTCTATCGTATGTATTCCCCTTTATTTTTGACACACACACACACACACACACACACACACACACACACACACACACACACACACACACACACACACACACGTATTGACATCAAACAAAGACCTATCGAGTTAGGATACTTAATGAATGAACGAACGAGAGAGAGAGAGAGAGAGAGAGAGAGAGAGAGAGAGAGAGAGAGAGAGAGAGAGAGAGAGAGAGAGACCACTGCTCCTTCTCCTCTTTATCCTCTTTCGTAATGAATATAACCCACTCTGCGTGTCCGCCATCGCGTTGTGACCCAGCCTGCGTAACTCTGCCTCCCTGCCAAACCTGCCTGAAGTAATGACGCCAACACGATCTCCAGGTATCGTCAGGTATCGTAACTTACACCTGGTGGGAGACGAGGCACGTGAACAGAGGAGGGAGGGAGGAGGAAGAGAGTGGGTGGAAAAAGGGAGATAGGAAGTTAGAGGAGGTGGAATGGTGGGAAAGGAGGAAAGGAGGAAATAAGGCAGAATGGGAGAGAGGGAAGGAGGAATCAACGGAGAAATGAAAGTGAGAGGTAGGGAAAGGAACATAACAGGTGAGAATGTGATTGATGTTTGTCTCTCTGTATCGATGTCTCTCTCTCTCTCTCTCTCTCTCTCTCTCTCTCTCTCTCTCTCTCTCTCTCTCTCTCTCTCTCTCTCTCTCTCTCTCTCTCTCTCGCTCTAGCTCTCTCCGTTTTGTAGTTTTCTTCCTCTTTCACTTACTTTCTCATTTTTCATCTCTTACTCCTTTATATGTCCTTCCCTTTCTTCATTTATCAAACCTCTTCTTTCCTTCCCCTCTCTCCCTTCTCTCCCACTCTTCCTTAGTCTCTTCATCCTTTTCCTCCTTGATTTCCCCTCCCACACCTCAAAGTACTTGGCTGAGGGGAGGAAAACAGAGATGTAAAATTTCCCTCTTACTTTATTTACTTTTCTACTTACATATTTTCTCCTTTCTCAAATTGGCACGGGAAAGGAGAGGAGGAAGTAGGATTGCTGTTCTGATTCCCCTCCCTTCTCTTTCCCCTCTCTCCCTCCATTTCCTTCCCGCCCTCCTTGCCACTAACATCCTTAAGGTAATTCTGCTTCCCATTCTTTCCCCTCTGTTGTTTCCTCCTCGTTTCATTGGGGTTAGATAACATTTCTACTCTTCCTTTCCTTCTCTTACCCTTTCTTCCTTTTCTCTATTTTTTTCTGTTTTCTTACTTTTGTTGTTCTTTTCAGTCTTTCCCCTCTTCTTCCTCCCCTCACTCTACGTCTTCAAGAATCTACTTCCTCCCCTTGAAAAACCACGAGAGGGGAGATAAAAACGAGGGGAGAAGGTGAAGGAGGACTAGAGGGAGACGGGAGACGGCTTTCCCCTCCCACTAACCTTGCAACTTCTTCACTCTACTCACGAGGAAGAAGGCATTTAGCTCTTCCTCCTACTCTTTCTCCTCCTCCTCCTCCTCCTCCTCCTCCTCCTCCTCCTCCTCCTCCTCCTCCTCCTCCTTTTTTTCCCATCTTTCCTGTATAAATTTCCCCGATTGTCCTTCTCAGCAATCGAGATGTATTTTTCGTCTTATTTTTTGCCGGGTGACGCCGGAGGGAGTGATGGGTGGGGAGGAGCTTCATCTGTTCTATCCTTGCCTCCTACTAAGTATGTAGCTTCTGTAGATGTAGTACAGTAAACGAGTGACCTCGTCATAGGTCGCAAGGCCTCCTGTGACTCGTCTTTCCTATGTATTCCTATGCATTCCTCCTCCTCCTCCTCCTCCTCCTCCTCCTCCTCCTCCTCCTTCCTCCTCCTCCACCTCCCCCTCTCCTCCTTATCAGAGAACGACGACGTTGCCAAAGCTGCGTTGATCTCAATGTTACAAGCGAGGAGAAGGAGGAGGAAGAAGAGAAGAGAGGAGAAGGAAGAGGAGGAAGAAGTAGACGAGGGAGGGCGAGAAAGGTGTGGAAGGAAAGAGAAATAGATGGAAGATATTTAGACGAATAGGAAAAGAAGGAGGGAGAGAGAAGGAGGGAAGAAGAAAGAGATGGAGAAAAAAAATGTAAGGAAGAAAGGAAGGAAAAGATTGTGATGTTGATAATGTTATTTATGCCTGTCTGATTTTTTTTTCTTATCTTAATTTTATTTGATTCCTATATTTTATTCTTTTATTTATTTTTCTATATTTTTTATTTGCTTTATTCTTGTTTACTAATTGATTGAAGGTTTAGATGTTTGCTTTTCTTTGTCCTCGATTTATTTGTTTGTTTAGCTAGTTCCATCTTTTTTCCGTGCCCTTGTTTTCTCCTCCTCCTCCTCCTCCTCCTCCTCCTCCTCCTCCTCCTCCTCCTCCTCCTCTTCCTTGTTCTTCTCTTCGTTCTCGTCTTTTCTCTCTCCACTCTGGTGTTTCCTTCCTCCTGGTTTTATTTTACTTCCTTTTGAGTCCATTTGTCTTCTCTTCTTTTGTTTCCATGTTATTTTTACCTTCTCTCCCTTCCCTCCCTCTCTCCCTTTCCTCTCACTCTTTCCCTCTCCTCTCACTCTCTCTCTCTCTCTCTCTCTCCCTCCTCTCTTCTTCCACTGTACGCCTCCAGCTTTTTGTCACCTTACCTTGATTACAGAGAGAGAGAGAGAGAGAGAGAGAGAGAGAGAGAGAGAAGACGGAGGGGGGGTTATGATGATGACCAAACAGATGGAAATGAAAAAGATAGATAATTTGAAGGATGGGCAAAGGAAAAGATGGAAAGAGATGGGGAGAGGAACTTGAAAGAAAGGAAGAGGGAAAAAGAAGAGGAAAGATGGGAGGAAGAGTGAAAGGGTGAATTCATCATGCAATCATTCTGTCTCTACTTTCAAGATTTTCCTTTCCTCTCCTTCCCTCTTTCTTATCTTACCTGCCTTGTCCATTCTTCCTCTTCTCTTCCCCCTCCCTCTTCTGATATTTTCTAATTCATCTTTTCCTTCTCTTCCTTTATTCTCTTGTTCTTGGCCTTTCTTTTTCCTTCTATTTTTTTCATTTCCATTTCTTTTTATCTTCCCTTTTGATACATTCACAGATATGAGATAATTATTCATAAATATACAGTATAGGAAACAGACACACAGACAGACAGGAAAACAGAAAGATGGACAAAAAGATAGGTATACGGATAGACAGACACAGACTGATACAAAGACACAGAAAGACGGGTAAAGATAGATAGGTAATTGAAACATGAAAAGCAATGTCCATAGAGTTTATTTATTGTCCTGAACCTTCTCTTCGTCCTCTTCATTCGCCTCCTCCTCCTCCTCCTACGCCTCCTCCTTCACCTCCTCCTTCTCCTTCTCCTTCTTCTCCAGACGCTGACCTTGACACAAAATTAACCCCCGGAGCAGCACTGGAGATGGAGGAGATGAAGGAGGAGATTGAGGAGGGGTAAGAAGAAGTGGAGATGGAGGAGGTGAAGAGAGAAAAGGAAAGAGCTTAGTCTTCGCTATGAGGTTAGAGAGTGAGAGGGAGAGAGAGAGAGAGAGAGAGAGAGAGAGAGAGAGAGAGAGAGAGAGAGAGAGAGAGAGAGAGAGAGAGAGAGAGTGTGTGTGTGTGTGTGTGTAACCTGCCGCATATCTAAAGCTTTCATCTTCTTCCTCCTTCTTTTCCGGCTTTTTTACATGCCATCAATAACTAGAGGGAGTAGTGGGTTGGGAGGAATCTTCTCCTGTGCTATCCTGTCTCTCTTCCCTGTAGGTAGGTAAAAGTTGTTGCTATACAGCCATGAAATCACAAAAAGGTATAATGCTGCTTAGGTTTCTTTGTATTTCTTTGTATTCTTCCGTATTCCTTCTCCTCTTCATCATCATCATCATCCTTATCCTCTTCTTCCTCCTCCTCCTCATCCTCCCGCTGTGTGTTCTTTGTATTCCTTTGTATTCCTCTTCCTCCTCTTCTTCCTCCTCTTTCTTTTCCTCTTTCTTCTCCTCCTTCTCCTCCTCCTCCTCTGCTTTCTCCTGTACTATCCTGTCTTTCTTTTCTGTAGCTAGTTAGAAAAAGTTACCAAGCAGCCTTGAAAGGACCAAGATGTCTGTTGTCATTTCATTTTCCTTTCTATTCCACAGTATTCCTCCTCCTCCTCCTCCTCCTTCTCCTCCTCCTCCTCCTCCTCCTCCTCCTCCTTCTCCTCCTCCTCCTCCTACTACTACTACTACTACTCACCGTACAGGGGACAGTGTAATGTTTCACGTTAATAGTAGTCTTTGTCCTCGCGTGACACTAACCTCAGTCCTTTGCAAACATAGATGTAACTTTCACTCATATAGTCATTACATGACAAGGAATAATGTATTTAGAATTACACCCAAGCGCTTCAAACCCCACTTTTTCTTTAACAGAATTGTCAATATCTGGAATTCTGTTGCGTCATTCAAAAAAAAAAAAATTGATAAATATTGAAAAGATAACCCCCAACAAGCTCTCTTCTTGTCCGAGTAACCAAACACGATGTTATTATTGTTATTATTTTGTGTGGCTTTCTTCTTTCTGGATTCATATATAGAGTTCACCGAAGAGTGAATAGTAGAATCTCAATGTTGCTTGGTACTTTTCAAAACTATTTTCCATGCCGGCGAAACCTGGCGAGAATGGTGGTGAGGAGGAGCCTTCTGCTGTACTGTTCTGGCTCTCTTCCCTCCAGGTAGGTAAAAGCAATTTTAAAACATCCTCGAAAGGACAAGAGGTCTGTTGCTGTTTGGCTTCACTTTGTATTTCTTTGTATTCCTTTGTACTCCTACTCCTCCTCTTACTCCTCCTTCTCCTCCATCTTGTCCCGTGAGAGACTACAGGATCCTCGGACCGGAAAGGACAAGCGAGAGAGAGAGAGAGAGAGAGAGAGAGAGATTCCCTTAAGGCCGACGAATCTCCCAAACTGACGGAGGGGGAAGGATGAAGCGCCTTGGGAGATCGGATCCGTAACAGTACAAGATCCTCCTCTTCCTCTTCCTCTTCCTCCCCCACCCTCCTCCTCCTCCTCCTCCTCCTCCTCCTCCTCCTCCTCCTCCTCCTCCTCCTCCTCCTCCTCCTCCTCCTCCTCCTCCTCTTTCTGCTTTTATCTTTATCTCACTCGCGTGTTTCCCAAGTAAGCGATCCAGCCTCCTCCTCTTCTCCTTCTTCGTCCTCCTCCTCCTCCTCCTCCTCCTCCTCCTCCTCCTCTCCTCCTCCTCCTCCTTCTCCTCCTCCTCCTCCTCCTCCTCCTCCTCCTCCTCCTCCTCCTCCTCCTCCTCCTCCTCCTCCTCTTGTACTAACAAATGATGAAAATACTATCAAAGATGTGGAAATTGGACCAGAATTCAGTTCCAGCGATCATCGCACCTTAAAATTCACCATAAATTTTGACAAAGGAAAAGTGAATGAAAGTAAAGAAAAAGTGCCAGACTATCGGCGTGCAAACTACACAAGACTCCGTATGCAGCTTGCATCCATTGACTGGAATATACTGCTGGAAACACCAGATGTAGATAAGACATGGGAGGTGTTTGCTGAAAAGATAAATGATACAGCTAAGATGTGTATACCACTAAGAAACAGAAGGAAAATACTAAACACCAAACCGAAATGGTGGAATAATGAAATTAAAAGCTGTCTTCTAGCAAAGAAAGAAGCATACAACAAATACAAATTAACACAGCATAATAATGATAAATTAGAGCATGACAGATTGCGTAGAAAAGCAAAAAGTTGATAAAAGCAGCAAAAATCTGTAGAAGCTCAGATCGCAAACTCCTGTAAAACCAACCCAAAGGAATTTCACAGTTATGTAAAATCCAAAAGAGTCTTAGCCTCAACAATTGGTCCACTCATAACAGAAAACGGAAACCAAATAGATAACGAAGCTGAAATGGCAAACGTCCTAAATAGATTCTTCTCAACAGTCTTCACGACTGAAGATGTCCAAAATAGTCTGCCCATGCCAGAGCCTCAGGCACAAGGCAAAACACTGCCTGACTTCATAGTTACAGAAAATGAAATCCTCACAGTCATGAACAGCATGAACGTAAACAAAACGCCTGGACCAGACAAGATATCACCCAGGCTTCTCAAAGAAGCGAAAAATGAGCTCGTGAAACCACTCACGATTATATTCAATAAAACTTTACAAGCAGGAAAGTCCCCAGGAGTGGAAGCTAGCAAATGTCACGCCCATTTTCAAGAAAGGAAATAAATCACTCCCAGCTAATTACAGACCAATCAGCCTTACTTCAGTAGTGTGCAAGCTGATGGAAACGATAATCAGAGATAAGATTGTCAAATTTTTAGAAGAAAATAAGATCATGAAGGATTCACAACATGGTTTCAGAAACAAGAGATCCTGCTTAACAAACCTACTAGACTTCTTTTATGAAGTTTTTAACTCGTATGACGAGACAAAAGCAGTGGATGTTATTTATCTTGATTTCCAGAAAGCTTTCGACACTGTCCCTCACAAGAGGCTAATCAGCAAAGTAAAAGCTCACGGCATAGCTGGAAATACCCTGAAATGGCTGGAAGACTGGCTCTCTGACAGAAAGCAACGAGTTGTTATAAATGGAAAAGAATCAGAGTGGCACAATGTGAAAAGTGGTGTTCCTCAAGGCTCTGTATTAGGACCAGTTCTTTTCATTGTTTATATTAATGATATTGATGAAGGAATCACTTGTAAAATAAGCAAATTCGCGGACGACACCAAAATAATGAGCAAAGTTACATCAACGTCACAATGGCAAGAACTACAGTGTGACTTAAATAAACTGACACGCTGGGCAGAAAAATGGCAAATGAAATTCAATATAGAAAAGTGTAAAGTCTTACACATTGGAAGTAACAATGTACAAGCAAAATACGTAATGAGTAATGTACCTCTGGAAAGTGCTGAGAATGAAAAAGATCTTGGTGTTGTGGTGTCTAAAGATCTCAAGCCGAGCAAACACTGCACAGAAGCAGTAAAGAATGCAAATAAATTAGTTGGGTTCATTGGAAGAACCTTTGAATTTAAATCAGAAAAAGTTATCCTTACTTTATATAACTCATTGGTGCGTCCTCAGCTTGAATACTGTGTGCAGTTCTGGTCACCATATTACAGAAAAGACATTGAAAAACTGGAAAGGATCCAGCGTAGAGTGACCAAGATGATTCCGAGATTGAGAAACAAGCCGTATGAGGAACGACTGGAAGCATTAAATTTATTCAGCTTAACAAAGCGCAGGATAAGAGGAGACCTAATCGAAGTTTTCAAAATTTTTCAGGGATACAACAACCTTGATGTCAATAAATATTTTACTATTGATCATTCCACCATAACAAGGAATAATGGATTTAAAATTACACCAAAACGCTTTAAAACCCACGAGGCAA
>NC_059273.1:2367500-2390000 GCF_017591435.1 Portunus trituberculatus
TTTGCCATTTTCTGCCCAGCGTGTCAGTTTATTTAAGTCACACTGTAGTTCTTGCCATTGTGACGTTGATGTAACTTTGCTCATTATTTTGGTGTCGTCCGCGAATTTGCTTATTTTACAAGTGATTCCTTCATCAATATCATTAATATAAACAATGAAAAGAACTGGTCCTAATACAGAGCCTTGAGGAACACCACTTTTCACATTGTGCCACTCTGATTCTTTTCCATTTATAACAACTCGTTGCTTTCTGTCAGAGAGCCAGTCTTCCAGCCATTTCAGGGTATTTCCAGCTATGCCGTGAGCTTTTACTTTGCTGATTAGCCTCTTGTGAGGGACAGTGTCGAAAGCTTTCTGGAAATCAAGATAAATAACATCCACTGCTTTTGTCTCGTCATACGAGTTAAAAACTTCATAAAAGAAGTCTAGTAGGTTTGTTAAGCAGGATCTCTTGTTTCTGAAACCATGTTGTGAATCCTTCATGATCTTATTTTCTTCTAAAAATTTGACAATCTTATCTCTGATTATCGTTTCCATCAGCTTGCACACTACTGAAGTAAGGCTGATTGGTCTGTAATTAGCTGGGAGTGATTTATTTCCTTTCTTGAAAATGGGCGTGACATTTGCTAGCTTCCACTCCTGGGGACTTTCCTGCTTGTAAAGTTTTATTGAATATAATCGTGAGTGGTTTCACGAGCTCATTTTTCGCTTCTTTGAGAAGCCTGGGTGATATCTTGTCTGGTCCAGGCGTTTTGTTTACGTTCATGCTGTTCATGACTGTGAGGATTTCTTTTTCTGTAACTATGAAGTCAGGCAGTGTTTTGCCTTGTGCCTGAGGCTCTGGCATGGGCAGACTATTTTGGACATCTTCAGTCGTGAAGACTGTTGAGAGGAGGAGGAGGAGGAGGAGGAGGAGGAGGAAGAAGAAGAAGAGGAGGACGAGGAAAGAAACGATGATGATTGAACAAGAGTGCAAAAGATGAGACTAGAAGAGAGAGAGAGAGAGAGAGAGAGAGAGAGAGAGAGAGAGAGAGAGAGAGAGATTGGTCAAACTGATAATTTAGAGCCTGTCAAGTAATAACAAGGCTATCAGATAAGGTAAATGATAGCCGTAAGGACCCGAAAGAGAGAGAGAGAGAGAGAGAGAGAGAGAGAGAGAGAGAGAGAAAGACAGACAGACAGATTGCCAAACGTACCGGATTGAGTGAAGACTGTGAAAGCGAGCAAGAGAGAGAAAGAAAATAAAGAAAAGAAAAGTGAAAAATTAAGGCAAAGAAAGATATGAAAAGAGAAAGATTGCGAAACGTGTTAGATTGATTGAATGGAGAACGGCCATGAGAGAAGAGAGAGAGAGAGAGAGAGAGAGGAGAGAGTGGCGGTAGGTGAAGAAAGGAAAGTTAGAGATAAATTTCTTAAGATTGCCTTTCTTTCTGTTCTTTCTTTAGTTTATGGTTCTGCCCGGCAATTCGTACTGGGTGACGGTCGCTTGTGTTTAATGGTGACCTGCGTTCTCTTAAATATTCATCTTGTTTGAGGATGAGGTACTGATGGTGGTGGTGGTGGTGGTGGTGGTGGTGGTGGTGAGAAAGGATAAAAGATTGTATTCGTCTCTCTCTCTCTGTTTTCATGTCTTTGTCTTAGTTTTTACTCTTTTTTTTTCTTATTCATTTATTTGTCAATCTATTTTTCGTTTCAGTTTTGTATTTTTTTAAGTATTCTAAGTTAGATTTTGTTCTTATATGATTATTTTATTGATTGGTTTATATATGTGTCTGTCTCTCTATTTCTCTCTCCCATTCTCTCTCTCTCTCTCTCTCTCTCTCTCTCTCTCTCTCTCTCTCTCTCTCTCTCTCTCTCTCTCTCTCTCTCTCTCTCTCTCTCTCTCTCTCTCTCTCTC
The DNA here is from genome assembly GCF_017591435.1 of Portunus trituberculatus. Taxonomy (NCBI): domain Eukaryota; kingdom Metazoa; phylum Arthropoda; class Malacostraca; order Decapoda; family Portunidae; genus Portunus; species Portunus trituberculatus. Next base: position 2,369,398 of record NC_059273.1, read on the forward strand.
TCTCTCTCTCTCTATATATATATATATATATATATATATATATATATATATATATATATATATATATATATATATATATATATATATATATATATATATATATATATATATATATATATATCTTTGTTATTTAATCAAGCAAAGATATACAAGGAGGCTTGAAAATCACGTTAGGTGTGAAAGTACTTCAAAAGCCTAACTACTAAACTAAATACTAAACTCTTCATACTTTACAATTATATCAAAATTACATTTCGAAAATAACATTAATCAGTACACTACACTAAAGCCACACTTCAGTTGAGAATCTCAGGTCTACAGCACAAGTGCGGACTGGTGCTTGCTACGCCACCGTCAGGTGTGGTACAGCTACGTCGAGTTCCTGGGTTTGGAGGCCGTCTTTTTAAAGCTGGCAAAGATTCCTCCGTCTGCTCGGTTTTCTCGGTTCTTCCCTCACCCACAGGGAGTATCCTGAGATCCTCCCAAATGTCCTTTCCACCTTGTCACTCGGCCATCTTTCCGTCACTGTGACAATATCATTATTTTCCTGCAGCACAAAATTGTGGCTAAGGTCACCCACATGCGGAGTCCTCTGGCATTGGCAGAAACCACGGTCAGCTAACATCTGGGGCGACTGTTCCCTCGGCGTCTCGCGTTGCCTTGGGAGTGGTCTCTCTCTCTCTCTCTCTCTCTCTCTCTCTCTCTCTCTCTCTCTCTCTCTCTCTCTCTCTCTCTCTCTCTCTCTCTCTCTTTCTCTCTCATTTTATCTTCCTATTTTGGTCACCTGTATCCTTGCTTTCCCCTTATCCAGCCCACACCTGCCGTCCTCCCCTCACCTCCCTCCCCTAAGCACTTGTTTCTCCCCCAGCCGTTGCGTCATCTCACCTCTCCTCACCTGTGTATCATTCAGGTGACGTGTGAGTGTGTGTCCCATCCATTACTTGTATCATTGGGCTCTAGAATTATCGGATTGTAATTGATAATATACATTTTTTAAAGCTGCTCTCTCTCTCTCTCTCTCTCTCTCTCTCTCTCTCTCTCTCTCTCTCTCTCTCTCTCTCTCTCATTCATTTTCCTATAATTTTCAATTTGTCACGTGTTATTTTTTCTGTCATGGCTGCGTTCTTATCTCGTTTATCTTATTTGTAATTCTTGGCTTAAAGCTGTCTCTCTCTCTCTCTCTCTCTCTCTCTCTCTCTCTCTCTCTCTCTCTCTCTCTCTCTCTCTCTCTCTCTCTCTCTGGTCCAATTCCCAAGTCGATTTGTAAGCTTCGAACTAAATCGCTCCTTGGCTTGGTTTGCGATCACCCGAGGCGTCATTGGCCGCCCCACAGTACGCGCCGTGCCTGCCGCCGCGGTGTGTCTGCCCCTAAGCGATGGTCGGGCATTACTATGAATTACGATAAGCTCAGCCATTACTCTGCTCATACGGTTGAGATTGGGGAAGTCTGGTTATGCTTTGATGTTCTTAAGATGATGACAATAACTACTCTTATTTTTTTTCTTTCTTTTTCCTTCATTTTTTCTATGTATTTTTCTTAACTTATCAAGAGGATTGTGCTGATTGAGGCATTATAGCTATTTTCTATGCATCGAGATAAAATTTGAAATAAACGTAAGTTTCATTACTTTGGAAAGATATCTGACAAATTAAAGTTCTTTGAAATGTCGATTGGTGAACACTCATGCAAGGTGAAATTTCCATAACCTTTGTTCTTGACTGTAATTAACGGTGTTGGGAAGCACCAGTTGCTGAACAAGGCCTGATCTTTATTAAACGTGTCTTGAAAACTTCGTAATACGTTTAACGTAAAGGCTGTTCAGTGTTCGGCTTGGGGTGGAAACAGAGGATGTAAGGGTGGCGTGAACCATTGTCCTGTATGACAAAGACTTCCTCAACCTTATCCACGCCTCTATCAACTGCCTGTCTATTGCAGTTTATATCAACAACAATTCTTACTTCACTTCACCAACCAGTAGTCGTCTGTCTCCCCTGCCATATTTTACCATCCGTAAACTCAATAGAAGGAATAAAGACATTCATAAAAGCATTCTTGTGGTATATTTCCTGTACTTTTCTTTTACTCTCCTATTAATCCATAGAAATAAAAATTTATCATTAAGTTATCGCGTCAAATACTCATTTTAGAAATACATAACAAAAAACAGCTGTTCCTCACGTCAGAAACTTCCTAACGTTTCCTTACGAACGTCTCAATATATTGGTTCACGCCTAAACCAATAGCGCCACGAAAAGCGACTGGAGAACCGGCGTGTGCGAGGAGGAGGAAGAGGAGGTGCATTGATTTGCGTGTAAACAAATAGGTGGAACTGTTGGATCGACGGTGTGTCTTGTCTGTCTGTCTTACTCACCTTGTATTGTTCCGTCTCAGTCTGTGTTGCTCACCTCGTGTTATGTTTCGTTTAGTCTGTCTGTCTTGCTTACCCTGTCTTCTGCATCGTTCCTAGACAGTGAAATGCAAGGACAAAACAGAGAAAGAGAGAGAGAGAGAAAGAGATGGGGGGATGGGGAAGGGCGGTGGAGTAGAGAGGGAGAATTATTGAAAGTTAGCTTGGGCGAACTGACGAACTGGACGGACAGTGAATAAAGATGAAGAGAGGAAATTGAGGGCCTTAGTTTTGCGGACTCTGTAATAGCCGTCACTAACACACATAATATATTTAACCTAACCTCATCTGACCGGGCCGCTCCTGTGCACACGAATGCCTCCATCTGCTCGTCCTGGCCAGTGAAAAAGGCTGAAAAAGGAGTATAACCGATATCCCATTCCATTATTCGTGGCCATCGGTACAGTGCAGGCAGTCAGTACAGCTTACCCTGAGCTCTGTAATATTTTCAAAGTAAACTGGTGCGAGGAAGCGTGGTGGAAGCAGGCTGGGAGCGAGCTATTACTGTGGGTGCTCGGAGCGCGACAGTGTGTGTGGGTGTGTGCGCGGCGCTGAACCGGCAGTAGAGAATTGAAATCCTGCTTAATATACGCGATTGGATGTGGAATAACCGCGGCTCACGGCTTTGCTTGCCTCGCCCTTCTGGAGACCGTTCGGTAGCTTCAAAGGAGGTCCTGCGCACGATTCTTCCCTTTGTGTTATGCCCTTTTGGAAGACGCACTTAAAAGTCACCCTTGATGTTACTGTCTGAAGGAAAACAGGCCTTGTTTATTCGTCTTCCCTTTGTGGTGCACCTTTTGTGAAGACGCACTTAAAAATCAACCTTGAAGTCACTTTTGTAGTAGAATTGGCACCATTTATGCTTCTTTACTTTGTGTTTCGTCTCTCTGAAATCAGTTTGCATTGCGATCTATTTGATCTTGTGCAGGCTTAAGATGAGACTGAACAATAGCTATCACCTTTGGACGTTACTCACACGTTACTTACTCTTACATATTTTTTTTATTTGGAAATTTAGACGTTACTCGCATGCTAATCACACTCAATGTCGAAAAAGTATCACTCGAGGTCAGGCCACGTGGATCACCCAAAGTTTAGCCTGGTGTCATTGTTTTCCTTTAAGTGAATGTCTTGACCGTTGTCCCTGGCGATCCTTGGCCTTTAATGGAATAATGTCAGTCGTCCCTGAAGAGCAACACACGGTCAGGGAGAAACTGGCTGAGAGGTACAGAGACAAAGACAGGCAGGGATACTGTGGCTCAGACACACACCTTCAGAAATAAACGGGCCAGTCTCATTACAGCTTTTTTTTTTCTTTTGTCTTCTTCAGGAACAGCGATGTAGTGTATCCTTATATCTGTTTTATTAGTCCTTAGATATATTTTGACAATGTAAAAAATAACAGACATGTACAAATAGATAGAATAAGTAAAAGTACTTATGTTGGCATATATAAGATAGAAAGAGATGAATCACGCAGACATACATTCAAAAGAACCGTAGCCCGGCGAAAAGACAGACGAAAATAGACAACACACACGAACAAATATACGAGAGAAGGTTAATAGAGTTAGACAAACAAACTAGCTGGGCGAAACTTGATACACAAAGATAGGCAGACACACACACACACACACACACACACACACACACACAGAGAGAGAAGCAAAGACAAATAACTCCTTTCTTTGCTGTCTTTGTCACTCTTTGTTGATGTACTTGTGGAAGCTAATGTTACCCTTTGCGCCACTTGAACCCTTTGTCCCTTTGTCTTCTGTGCCTCTAATGACATTGTGTGTGTGTGTGTGTGTGTGTGTGTGTGTGTGTGTGTGTGTGTGTGTGTGTGTGTGTGTGTGTGTGTGTGTGTGTGTGTGTGTGGGCGACAAGGACTAGTTAGAGAACCTCAGTAGGGATAGAGGTGGTAGTGGTAGTGGTGATGGTGGTGGTGGTGGTGGTGATTGCGGTGTCGTCTCCAATACTGGACAGAAGAGAGAGAGAGAGAGAGAGAGAGAGAGAGAGAGAGAGAGAGAGAGAGAGAGAGAGAAAGGGAAGTGCAGCAAATGGGTTGGAGGGAAGGAGAGAAACAGAAAGGAAAGGAGAAAGGGAAGAAAAGAGATGAAGCGGAAAGAGAAGTTCCTAGGTGATGGCATAATGTTTATTGAGAGAGAGAGAGAGAGAGAGAGAGAGAGAGAGAGAGAGAGAGAGAGAGAGAGATACTGAAAAAATATATATAGAAAGAAGGCGAGTGAAAGCAAAAGAAAATCACTAAAAATACGTTCAAGACAAGAATGAAGACGATGATAAAGAAAACAAGAAAAACAAAGAAGAGTCAAAAAGCACCATTGCAGAGAGAAGCAAACGTAAAACTGATGATAAAAAAGGAAAATAATATTGAAAATGGAGAGAGAGAGAGAGAGAGAGAGAGAGAGAGAGAGAGAGAGAGAGAGAGAGAGAGAGAGAGAGAGAGAGAGAGAGAGAGACTTCACCTCTGGACAAAGGGAACAAAACAATGATAAATATAAACACTTAAGGGAACAGGCTGAAATCAACTCTGAAATAAAACTGAATGTATGTGAATTACTTAAAATTTTCCAAGTAAATTCCTTTTTTTTTTTCATTATCTTCAGTGGTTGAACTTTTTACTCAATTTATTTATATATTTTCTTTCATTTTCTTCAAATTTCCCGGACTGCAAGAGAAAAGATTTTAATTATTCGTATGCATTTTGGATTTATTTGTGGTATAATGTTTTTTTTTTTTTTCCTTTTTAACTTTGCATGTTTGCCTCCTGTATTTGTGCATTTTTCATCGGTGGTATTTATAATGTTAATAATGTAATATCATAACATATTAACTTGGAGGAAATCTGCATCATTTCATAAGAATATGCATCTTTTATACTGAGTCTTTACTATGCACATAATACAAATTTGCTGAACTGTCCTTAGAATTAGTATTATGAAGATGAAATTTGCTTGTGTAGTATTTTCGTCTGTGTGTGTGTATGTGTGTGTGTGTGTGTGTGTGTGTGTGTGTGTGTGTGTGTGTGTGTGTGTGTGTGTCGTAGAATTCTTTGTTTTAGGCAATTTCTTTCAATTCAGTGTTTGGGATTCTTGACTGGTGGAAAATATTTGTAAGAAAAGTTTCCAAGGCTGTGTTCATTTTAAGAGATCTTGATATTCTTTGTTATTTAAGCTTTTTTGGTGGGGATTAAATTCACGTTATTTATCTTTTTTGTCCTATTTTTTTCTAGTTCGGGGCTTTCTTTCTTCGGTTTTTTCCTTTACCACTGAACGATCTTATCTAATTTTTCAATTTATTTCCTTACAGACTCAATTTACTAACATAATTTCCATTTGATTAATTTTTTCCTCCTCATTTCCTTTATTTTCCTTATTTCGTCTTGATTTTCGCAATTTTCCTTGGTTTTATTGTCTTTATTTTTCATTGTTCTCTGATTTGCTAGTTTTCTGTATTGTCACGTTCTTTAATTTTATCTTTTTTTTTACGTCCTTGATTTTCTGTTCCTTGATTTTCATGTCCCAAATCTCCGTGTCCTTTATCTTTCACTTATCAGCTTTTCACGTCCTTGAATTTCACGTCACAGATTCCACATCCTTGCTTTTAACGTCCCAAACTCCACGTCCTTGATTTTTCACATCCCTTTTTTTTTATTTCATGTTCCAAATTTCCGTGTTCCCTTGATTTTCACGTGACAGATTTTACGTCCTTGAATTTCACGTCACAGATTCCACGTCCTTGATTTTCACGTCCCAAACTCCATGTCCTTGATTTTCTGTTTTTTTTCATGTTCCAAATTTCCGTGTTCCCTTGATTCAATGTCCTTGATTTTCACTTAATAAATTCTACGTCTTTGATTTTCACGTTCCAAATTTCTGCGTCCTTGATTTTCACGTGGCAGGTTTCCGCGTCCTTGGCTTCCCGGCATGTGTTCCCAGCCTGCCCGTTCCGCGTCGTCCATAGCCGGGAATGTTATAAATGCCTTTCTTTTACGGGTCTTTTACTCTACGTAAAGTTTAGATTTTCTTCCTTTCTTTCCTTCTTACTCTCCAGACGTGCAATTTCACACCCTTGAGTGCAGGAAATGTAACAGAGGGATGCACTCTTCCTTTTTTTATTACCTCCTTTTTATCCTTTTCTTTTTCCTCTTTCTCCTTCCTATTTTTTGTTGTTATCGTTGTTTGTGTGTCCTGTGTGTGTGTGTGTGTGTGTGTGTGTGTGTGTGTGTGTGTGTGTGTTGTGTGTATTGTTTTTCTTTCTTTCTTTCTTCTTCTGGTGGTGGTGGTGGTAGTAGTTGTAGTGGTAATAGTAGTAGTAGTAGTAGTAGTAGTAGTAGTAGTAGTAGTAGTAGTAGCAGTAGTAATAGTAATAGTAGCAGTAGTAGTGCAATAGTAATGTTGTTGCAATTGCTCTTACTTTTTCTTCATCTATATCCTCCTCCTATTCCTCGTCCTCCTCCTCCTCCTCCTCCTCCTCCACCTCCACCTTCACCTCCACCACCACCACCTCCTCCTCCTCCTCCTCCTCCTCCTCCTCCTCCTCCTCCTCCTCCTCCTCCTCCTCCTCCTGTAAAAGCCTAACACTCCCATCGTGTCTCGGCCTGCCAGTGTTAGGTGGACTGGTCGCGTGTTGAGTTAGGTGAGGCGGAGAGAGACACGCGGATGGGCTGAAATGAACGCCTCACGCAATAAGAGAGAGACAAAGAGAGAGAGAGAGAGAGAGAGAGAGAGAGAGAGAGAGAGAGAGAGTGTGGGGAGAGGGAGGGAGTACTGCCCTGTCACCCGTGTACACTGAGGTAGCTGTGTAATCGTGCAGCAAACGTACACCATTACATTAACACAGCAACCGCTCCTGCCTCGCCTTTATGCGCCACTGGCCTCTGGTGGCGGTCTCCAGGTGCTCAAATTACCTCTCGTCTGCTGCCCTCGTCCCTACAGTGTACACACCACGGGGCATCGTTACTAAGGACGCTGCCTGTAGTGAGTGCTTTGATGGTGTGTTTGTGGTGGTCGTGGTGGTGCGGGTGGTAATGTAGTTGTGGTAGTGCTGGTGGTAGTAGTGGTTTTGTTGTTTTTTTGGGTCTTATGTTGTAATGTGCACCTTTTTTTTTTTTTTTGTCCTACTTAGTTTTCGTCTTTTTTCTTGGTGTTCGTCTTTTTCCTCGTCTCCTTCACGTTATCATCGTCTCTAGTCTCTTTTAGAAACGGTTGACTCCTTCACTTCCTTTCTCCAACTTCCCTCTCCGCCATTGTCTCAGTGCCCACCTTCAAACAAGACAGTGTGCAGACCAATCACTTTTATACTTCAGAACTGGAGGATGGGGAAGAGGGCAGGGAGAGGAGGGAAGCAATCTCTACTGTAACTTTCAGCCACTTATTTGCACCTTTTCTCCTCCACGTCGCTCGAGATTCCACGCTGAGAACATTTTTATGCTCGTGAGGTGGACGAAAACAGTCTTCCAATTAGTGCCTTTAGAAAGTAAGGATTTTTATTTCTTCTTGTCCTCTTTCCAGACTCCTCCGCAATTTCCCACCTCACTTCCCCGAGTCATTTCTTCCGTGTGTTTTGGTTCTGTTAACCATTGTCTCCTTGCTGTCTGTTTGCCAATATATATCTGATATCCTCTTATATGTTCTTTATCTACTATTTTCTTCCTTTTATGTATTATATTTTTCTTCCTATCATCCTAGTCCACTATATGTTTGTCATTATATATTTACACTTCATATGTATTCCACGTTATCTATTACTTGTACCCACTAATGCTTTATACCGTCTACACAATTACCACCGTCACCTTGTATCAATTACCTAATACTCCTGTTCTACTTCCCACAACTTACCTATTTACCACCTAGTAACTCCTACCATTTTACGCCTCAAAAGTACTATATTTATTCCATCAATATCCACTCTCCTTTCTTCTCTTTTTTTCTCCTATTTTCACCTGAGCTCTCCCGACATGACACTTTGCATCCTCAGGCGGGCAGCTGTTCCCCCAGGGCGCCTCTCTTCATATTCAGCTCTTGTCGTGGCCAACTCAGTCCAGCAGCAGCCTGATAGCGTCCCTGGAGTGGTGAAAAATAAACCTCCCATGAAGTCCCCTTTGCTTTTTCTCTACGTAATCTCCGGAGAACGTGTGGGAAAGGTACTTATCGCTCACGGGAAGAGGCGAGTGTTCCAGATTCTGTCTATGTCTGTCCTTGTTCGTCCTGTGTCTGTCTTTGTCTGTTCTGTTTCTGTCCGTCTTTTCTCCGCATTCGTGTTTTTTTTTTTTTCTCATTCGTCAGTGTCCTTTCTCATGTCCCACTCTGAGCTTCGTCCATCATTGACCACGAGGCAAGTGTTTCTGAATCCGTCCTTATCCGTCCATGTTCGTTAGTGTCCGTTCTCACGTCTTACAGTGAGTTTCGTCTGTCATTAAGCACAGCGTCGCGTCCTCCAACACCTGTCCCTCCCCGCGGCACTCCCAGCGGCGGCACGAGCTGTTTTATATGTTTTTTATCGCATCCTTACTGCCGCCAGAAGTTGCCGGCGACAGGTTACGGCCGAGTTGAGAGTCTGAGAGAGGCGGAGGGAAAGGAAATGCCACGCGTCGTTAGTTCCGTGCTTGGAGGGAATGTGTATCTATTGCGCAATGCCACTTGACCGTGAACTTTGACCTTAACCTTTCCCGTACCGTCATGTCACGCCTCAGGGTCACTTAAGCCAAGTGGATCAGCAGAAAAGAACGCGCCGTCATTTCCTCGCTTCTATTTGAGTACCCCCCACCATTAAACAAGAACTTTTTCACCCCGTTTTCTATTCGCTATAGTCCTCTTAAACCCGTTTCTTTAATTTCCTTTAATCAGTTTGCCATAATGCAGGACAGTTTTCCCTGGTTTTATTGTTTTTATCCTGAGCACGATGCCGTATAATTGCATTTTTTCGTTCATTTCCCATCGACTTTTTCATCATTTAATTAGCGGGTTTTCACTAAGCTGTAAATTCTCCTTTTAACTTCCTCGATTGGGGGAAACTACCTTGACCTGATGGCTATTTCCTGCTGTGTGTTTTCCCTTACCTTACCTCACCCTTGCCTTGTCTTCCCTTTCCTTCACTTTTCTTCCCTTGCTTTCTCATTTCTTGTCGTATCTTCCCAATTTTCCTTCTTTTCTCTTCCCTTTACACTTTTCTTTCCTTGCTTTCTCATTTCTTGTTTTATCTTCCCAATTTTCTTCCTTTCTCTTCTCTTCTCTTCCTCTTGTGTTTTCCCCCTTCCGTGCGTTGCTTTTCCTCACTTTCTGCCCTTCTTTGTCTAATTTGCTGCCTCATTCCTCCTGTCCTTAACCTTCCTTTCCTTCCCTAACGTTCCTTCAACTTTCCTCCTTCCTCTCTCCTTCATTTAATTGCCCTTACTTATGTTTCCGTTCCTTCCCTCTCTCTCTCTCTCTCTCTCCCCTCTTTCTCTCAATCATTTTTTCCTTTCTGTATTGTGTATTTCTTTTTATTCAAATTATCCTTTCTTTGTCCTTTATTAACTATTGTTTTCCCCTTTTATTTCTAGTATTTCGTGTCTTCTCTTTCCTTTCAATTTTGTATAAGCCTTTTCTCTAGTTTCCCTCGCATTCTGTTCATCTCCTACTCTTTTCTTATTCTTATTCCATCCCAACCCACGTTTTTCCCTTCCTTCTTCTACCTTTACCTCTCTCCTTCGTATCCCAATCCATCCTACATCTTTCCCTTCTTTTCATTCTTTTTACCTTTCCTTTTCAATACCTTCCATTCATTCGTCTTCTTTCATCCCCTTTCACTCTCGAATCCTTCACTAGAGAGAGAGAGAGAGAGAGAGAGAGAGAGAGAGTAGAATATTGTAGAGCCCGATCAGTAATTCAACGTATACCAGAGAGCAATCAGGAGTTTTGTACTAATTGAGTCCTCCTCCTCCTCCTCCTCCTCCTCCTCCTCCTCCTCCTCCTCCTCCTCCTCCTCCTCCTCCTCCTCCTCCTACATTACCACAATTACCTGCTTCCCTTGCTTAGCTCGCGTCCCCTAGCAGAGAGAGAGAGAGAGAGAGAGAGAGAGAGAGAGAGAGAGAGAGAGAGAGAGAGAGAGAGAGACTAATCTACAAATTTTATGGGAGGTAAGTAGTCTTCAGATTTTCATTACTTGATTGGTCGCCGCTGGACAAAAAAATCAGCTAGCAAGACAGTAAACTTCCTCCTCCTCCTCCTCCTCCTCCTCCTCCTCCTCCTCCTCCTCCTCCATCTACTATCTTTTTATACTTATTGCTAAATGAAGAGGAGGAAGAGGAAGAGGAAGAGGAGAAGTAGTCGAGATGATTAGAAAGACGATATTTCGGAAGATGATGAAAATGAAGGTTATGAAGAAAAAATAAGATTTCATTAATGCACGCCAGAGAGAGAGAGAGAGAGAGAGAGAGGACTTGAGTGGAGTGTGTATAGCGTAGGCGGAAAGGGTGGAGGGAAATGGAGAGGGCAATTAGTGGAGGAGTGGGAGGAAGGGAAGGGGGAGAGAAAGGGAAAGAAAGTGAAGGTATAGGGGACAGTGGAAGGGGAGAGGGGACATAAATAAAAGTGAGGGGGAGGGGAAGGGACGGGGAGATGCAGGAACAGGGAAAGAGGAGAGGAGAGGGAAAGGAAAGGAAATGAAGGAGAGGGGAAAAGATGAAAGGTTGATAAAGTGAAGGGGAAAGGGAAGAAAAAGAAGAGGAGAGGTGTAGGGAAGAAGGGAGGAAAAGGAGCAAGAGTAAGGAAGCGTGGGATCAGCAAAAAAATACCAGGTGTGAGCAGATTCTCTCTCTCTCTCTCTCTCTCTCTCTCTCTCTCTCTCTCTCTCTCTCTCTCTCTCTCTCTCTCTCTCTAGCATGTTTTTTTTTTTCCTTTACCTCTTAATCATCATCATCTTTTCGTTCCCATCTTCCATTTAATCACCTCGCTCTCCTTTCGTACACTTCCAGTTCACAGCATAAAGAAAGTACCAGAAGGAGGAGGAGCAGCAGCAGGAGGAGGAGGAGGAGGAGGAGGAGGAGGAGGACAAATGGTAGTAAAAAGTCAATATCTATAATGGTTATGCTGCTGTAGGAATGAGATTATGTCGTAGAAATTAAATGAAATCTGAGTTCTTACTGTGTTGTTGTAAAAAAAAGGTGCAGTTGATGGTGTGAAGAGCATGAGGAGGAGGAGGAGGAGGAGGAGTGATACTATTACACTTCTTTATTCTAACAAGTTCACATGTTCTTTTTTTAATCAACATTCCTTACTGTATCTTTTAGTAGCATTGTGAATAAAGCAGCGATACACAGAGAGAACTGAGGATAAACAAAGGAAGTACCACGGAATACAGTTGTCCTTATATCATTTTTCATCTCTTTTTCTCAAGCGTAAGTATTTCATTGGTAGGGGTTTCCAGCAGCGACGTAAAAGTAATAGTAGCAATGATAATAAAACAATGGGAGGAAAAAGGAGACTAACGGCAGAGAAAATAGAAGGAAAAACCAAAAACAATATCAAGTATCCTCATTTTTTTTTCGTTGTACATTTCCTTTCTTCCCAAAGTAGTGATATAAAAATAACAATAGTAATAAAATAATGTGGAAAAATTACTTGTAGCAAAGAAAATAGAAATGAAAAACCTACGTAAAGTCAATTGTCTTTATCCTCTCAATATATTTTCTTTGTTCTTAAAGTAATCCTATATCAGTAATAACGATAACAATAATAAAGGAATGGGGAGGAGATAAAACAAGTCTTGTATAAAAGAAACCATTAATAAAACACACACGACAAAGTAATCTCATATTTTCTCTTTTTTTTCCCCTTTCTATATATTTTCCCTTTCTCTCAAAATCCTTCTGTCACGCGAATAACATTAAATCATTAGCTTCTTAAAATATGCGCTCTACTTTATTACAGGAAAAGCTTTTGAAACACGACCAAACTGAACCCGACCACCTCTTCATTCCCTTTCCTTTTAGCCTTCTCTGGTTTTCCTCTCTCCTTCCATATCCTTTTCTCTTGTTTTCTGTTTCTTCCCTTTTCTTTCCCCACTCCTCCCTGCCTTTTCTCCTACCATCTACGTATCCATATGTTCCTTCACTGACTTCACCAATTCCTTCTCCAATATCCAACCCAACCCCTTTTTTTGTCTATCTCTTCAGCTTTCCCATCGCCCCTTCCTCCCATCCTAGCGTAATCTTGATAAATATTCATCCTCTTTTCACAAAACAGACCTTTATTTTTCACAAACTTTATATTTTTTGTTCTATATTTCTATGATGATCTTTCTTTTTCTTTTATCATTTATGTTGTCTAGTTTGTTGTTGTTGTTGTTGTTTATGTGTGTGTGTGTGTGTGTGTGTGTGTGTGTGTGTGTGTGTGTGTGTGTGTGTGTATCTGTTTGTCTGTCTGTCTGTGTGTTAGCTTACCTGCTTTTCAATTTTCATTTCCATTAAGCACAGTGGTTTTTTTTCTCTTTTGCTAGGTCAATCGAGGTTTAGACGGATTTACTCAAGCACACACACACACACACACACACACACACACACACACACACACACACACACACACACACACACAATCAAAAAATATTTCTCCTATTTTCCTCGTCCTTTTCCTCTTCTCCCTCTGCATCTGCCTCTGTCTCCTGCACGCTTTTATGTAAACTCGCCTAAAATTCGTTCTTTTTTTTTCCTTGATTCTTTCTAATTCCAAAGTTTATCTCAGGAGGCTTTGAAACTTTTATTGGCGGCGAAGTCAGTATAGTGCGGTGGTAAGGCGTCGTGGAAAGCTTTTATGTAAATAGTAAAGTTCTCTGTGGCAGGAGGAAGAAGAGGAGGAGGAGGAGGAGGAGGAGGAGGAGGAGGAGGAGGAGGAGGAGGGGAGGAAGCTAAAGGTAAAGAAGGAAAAGCAGAAGGAAGAAATTAGCATTGAGTTATGTCCTGTTATTTATATTTTTCTCCTTTCTTTTCTCTTCTGTGAGGGAAGAAAGGAAGGGGATGCTGGTGTGGTGTAGTGGGGGGAAGGGGAAGAGGGGGAAGGTGTTGGGTGTTCAGGGAAGAGCAATGTAGTGTGTGCTTCTTTTTGTTCGCATTTGTTGTGTTCTTAATGGAGGTTACAAGCTGCTTTGTTTGGTAGCGCGATGAGCCAGGGGTAATTAAGAAAGTTGGCGAGAGAGAGAGAGAGAGAGAGAGAGAGAGAGAGAGAGAGAGAGAGAGAGAGAGGAGGAGGGGTGGGAAGAGAATGATTTGGGTTTTACGTGATAGTAAAATATATAGTACGTGTTTTTTATCTTAGGCAGGAAGTTTATGTTCCAAGATTACACAGGAGAGAGAGAGAGAGAGAGAGAGAGAGAGAGAGAGAGAGAGAGAGAGAGAGAGAGGATAATTAACTCAGCAACGGACAGACAGACAGACAGATAACTATAAAAGGCAGGTGGTCTCTTATACACGGTAAAAGAAAGACAAACATACAGTTAGCAATAAACAGACAGACAACCAGACAGACAGACGGACACAGCACATTTTGATGCGAATAACCTCTGAATATTCGTAACAAATGATGTCTAGTCTTGGAGGCAGAATTCATTAGGTTATTTCACAGTGTCATCTATAATTCACACACGCGTAAATGAACGAACGATTACCGGGAAACAGGATGAAAGGAAAGAAAAACAAAAAATGACTGAGAAAATACACATCTCACTTCTCGGAAAAAAACATATTGTAACATTCATAAGTAATATTAAACTTCCGGATGAAAAAAAAAATCATGAAAGAATAGATAGTAAGCCAAACCGTATTTATATATAAGGGAAGGGAGATAAAAGAAATAAAGGAGATTTATGAGGGAGGAGGAAGGATATCGAGGTAGTGGAAGATTGTGAGGGCCCAGGTACTGATTTATGAGGGGAGGTGAGGGGAGGAAGGTGAAAGGGGAGTGCTATGTAGATGGAGGAGAGGAAGAATGAAGGCAGGATGTTGTGAGGAGAAAGGCATGAGAAAGAGATGAGATAGAGAAGTAACACGAGATAAAAGGAGTAGGACGTGAAGAAAAAGGGGAGTAGGAGAAGGTGGGAGGAGAACAGACACAAGGGTGGAAAGGAAGAAACGGTGAGGAAGAAGGAAAGGAATCGAGTTAAAAGGAGAATGTAAAGAAGAGAGAGAGAGAGAGAGAGAGAGAGAGAGAGAGAGAGAGAGAGAGAGAGAGAGAGAGAGAGAGAGAGAGAGAGAGAGAGAGAGAGAGAGAAAGTCAATATTGCCAAGTGTGCGAAAAATGAAGTGATAGTGAAGTGATTCTCTCATTTTTTACGGTTCCTTTCTCTCCCTGGCGTTCCTTTATTGCCTTTATTGTTGCGGGAAGGAAAAGAAAGACAAAAAAAACGAAAATAAATGACCAATAATTAAATAGAATGTGGTCAGGTGTGTGAATGCGAGCCAGAGGTGAGTTGATTGCAGGTGTGTGTGTGTCAGGTGTGTCATTTATATCCACCATGCCTTTTTATTGTAGTTGATGTGGATTGAATTCCTTTGTTCACCTTTATTACCTCGCATTTATCTCCCACCTGTAATTAAAGAAGGGAATAAAACATGTCTCTCTAGCGACCCTGTATTGTTTATACTTCACTCACCTGACGTAAGACAAATCCAAGGTCCAGTTCCCATGACAGGTAAAGATTTAATGGGTAGGTGTTCCCTCTAGCCAACACTCACCTGGAAGAGAAAGTATATAGGATCAGTTTATGTTGTGATAATGATTGTAAATATCAAAGGTTAATTAGTGAAGTTGCAGCAGTAAGGTTGAGGAAGTACACTAAAATAAATAAATATAAGATCAAATATGAATGTGAATATGAGCTCTGAAATACGTGTGTGTGTGTGTGTGTGTGTGTGTGTGTGTGACTCATACATAATTATACCTCGTGGTAAAACACTGCAACACTAAAATTTTTACTCATGATCAAATTACAATACGTCAATATGTTAAAAGAAAACCTTGTACTTTCAGACCAAGCTTCTGCACAGTTGAAAGTACCCGTGTGTGTGTGTGTGTGTGTGTGTGCGTGTGCGTGTGCGTGTGTGTGAGTAAGTTGACACCTGCTACACAAAAATGGCCGTAATTAACATCACAACACAGCAAAAGTGAGGAGCACGCGGAGCCAAAAAAAAGGGGCAATAGTATCACATCTCGTTTCTCTTTATATTCATGAGGATTAAGTTTTTTTTGTTGTCTGGTGTGAATACATTTCCATGTTTTAAAGCAGCATTAATCTCACTTACCAACATTTATTTCACCCCTTTGTGAAGTGTAAGGGGATATGATAAGGATAGGTGTGTTTTTGATGCATTAATATAGTTTGGGTAGATTTTTTTTTCGATCAGTTTAATTCTTACTATGGCTGTGATTTGTTAACATACAGAGCGCTGGGGAAAGATTGCATGGACACAAATAAAGAGTGAATGGAGGTTAATTTATTCTCTCCCGGTTACTCAACTATTTTAAGACCAGTCCAAAAATAAGTTTATAAAATTATGCAAGTGTTTATTGGAAAAAATAGTTGAAAGGTATAGACATTTAGGCCATTCAATTGTTTCTATTTTGATATCCATTTATAAGCAAAAAGGTATGTTAGAAATTTGTGCAAAAATAATGAAATGTAAATTATTCTGGAAAAAAAAAAGTTGCTTAAATGTAAAAGAATTTAGGACATTCTACTGTCTATACGCTTAAAGATAATCATGTATTTCACTGATTAATTGGATTTATCTATTTACTTATTTATTAGTCTATTCTTAAGTGACTGAAAAAGAAAACATGCATTCTTTATTATATAATCATTATGTTAATCATTTATCAATATGTTCTTATTTCTTTTTTTCTTTCCATATCCAACTCGCACTTTCCTGAGCACCGCATTTGGAAACTTCCCAGCTGCGTGTTATTTCACTTCTTATCTTCCTCACACACAACTTCATCCCTCATTCAGTCTTCCTCCTCCACGACCTCTTTCCTCTCCCTCTCTCCCTCTCTCCCTGGCCCCCTTCCACCCATCAACGACACAGCTTCCCACCTCATTCACTTCGTCTTCCCTTCTCGTCACCTCATAATCCCCCTTTCCCTTCTCTCATTTCAAAAAATTACTGTTTTCTCTCTGGCCTCGTCCCTTAATAATAGGTTTGCCTCCCCCTTACTTACCCTTACCACATTACCAAAGCTTGTCCCTTCCGCAACGTTTTATCCCTTAAATGTTTCTATCTTTATAACTTTGCCCTAGTTCCTTCGAGTTTCCTTCTCGCAGTGTCACTATCTTCATTATTATTGCAGCGGTGGCCTCCTTCCTCCTCCTGCCCCTGCTCCTTCAGTTCCTACTCCTCCTTCTCTTCCTCCTCCTTCATTATAACCAGTACAAGCCCTAAAAATATCCTGCGTATTCCTTAGCCATCCTTATCGTCCTCGTCATCCACGTTCTCCTCTGCCTACCCTCCTTATCAACCTCCTTCAATTTTCCCCTCAGTCTCCAACGCTCATCCCGCGCGCTGATGGAAAAAAGGGAAAGAAAAACAGCCGGGGAAAAAGTAAAGACCTAAGAAAAGCAAGGGAAGGCATGTGAAAGGCGACTCGGAACAAGGGGCCAATTTACTTCCTCGTTTGACTCCGGGCCAAAAAGGGACTAAAAGTTGACAAAATCCGACCAGTCCCAACAGCTGGCAAACGGCAGCGCGTGATTGGTGCAGCCCGAGCCACAAATTCCACCAATAATACGACAAGGAATTTCACTCTTTCGTCCTTTCCACTCCCTCTTCCCCTCCACCTCTCCCCATTCCGACTCCCTATTCCCTTTTTCCCCTCCAAGTCCTTATCCTTTCTCCTCTCTTCTTTCTCTGTGTCTCAGTTTTCTCTCTCTCTCTCTCTCTCTCTCTCTCTCTCTCTCTCTCTCTCTCTCTCTCTCTCTCTCTCTCTCTCTCTCTCTCTCTCTCTCTCTCTCTCTCTCTCTCTTCCGTCGTGACTTCGATATAATAATAAACGTGAGAGCGAAGACAGGCGTGGGATTGTACAGGTGGAGAGAGAGAGAGAGAGAGAGAGAGAGAGAGAGAGAGAGAGAGACGAGCTATATGAACCGAGACAGAATGGCATATTTGACATTTTCTGATGGGATTGGTTTTATTATCATCATTATTGGTTATAGAGGGAAGATTGGCAGGGGGAGGAGGGGAGTGTGGGTGAGTGGGAGGGGGGTAGGGAGGGAGGCTTTAATGGTTTTTAAAGATGTAGGGAGGGTGTGGAAGGGTGAGGGAGATGGAGTATACTGCCAGGATGTAAATTTAGGCCAGCAAATTTTGATATAGTGTTATTTTATGAAGATATTTAGCCCTTTCGCTACTGTACAGGTTGCAAGCTTCGTGAAATCCCCAGTTTTTAGTGGAAAATATTAACTTCACGATATATTTTAGTGTTATTTTTTTTTATTTTCTAGTCGTTAGTAACTCATTTTTTATTCTATCTTACTTCTTATTGATATTTATATTTGTATTGTTTTTAGTTATTTCCTTATTTTTATCTAACTGTTTTATATACCCTTTTTTATTCATCTATTTATTTTTTACCTGCTAAATGAATAGATAAAGGAAGATCCAACCCTTTAAAACGTACACCAGGCGTCGATATTCCATATGTAGGATCCTTCATTAGAGCAGCGGACAGAATAAAGACGAAAGTGGAAAACCTTAGCTGGCGAAAGGGATGTGAATAGTCGTGGTGTGACAGCGGTACTAATGAAGGTTTGTGAACGTGACGTAGCCAATAGTGGTGTACAGTTGTGGCTGCGAGGTATCAGTATGTGCAGTGGTGTACGGTAGGGTGGTGTGAGTGCGAGGGTGTGAGGGTGTGATATAGGCAGCAGGGGACTCTGGTAGGGTGACGAATGGCCCTCGTGTTGGCCTCCGTGACCTGGGCCTCAAAAAGGGTAACTCGCCACGCCGCCGACTCGCTCCGTCCCGCCTCACCCCCGAGGGAAGGAAAGTGACCCACAAACTGGTTTTTTTTCCCCACGTCTCTTGGGTCTCACTTTTTACCGCGTTTTTTCTTGTTTTATGCCTGATTTTGGACTTTTTACGTTATTCTCTCCTAACCGTGAATTAGTCTATAACATGGAATCAGCTGGTTATTTTTTTTTTTTTTTTTATATATATATACCATAATCATTTTAATCATTTTGTTTCTTTAATTATATGTGGTTTTATTTTGCTGTGTCGCTTTACTATATCTAAAGAAGACGACATAAAAGTGAATACATTTGTGCCTCATAAGAATATATTTGTGAAAACTTCAGATATTTCTTTCAGGTATAACTCAGGCGATGCAGAGGCCGTAAATAACTGGTTAGCAATATCCTTTACGTTTTCTTTTTTTTTTTTTTTGTCATTATTGAAACACTACCAAGAGATGAAGGATTCCACAACATTTTTACCGGAGTAATATTCTTCAAATGCCGTACTTCATCCGTGGAATGACATGAATGCTGAATGAAATGATCCGGGGCGCCCAGGGAAGGATCAATGCAGAACATGTATCTGTGAAGGTACAGACGGACTAGGTGTAATGTAACGTGTGACGGTTCAACCATTACAGAGGCAGAGAAACATTTATCTACCTGTCTATTTATTAATCTTCATATTTGCTTCTTTGTGTAAATTGGTTGATCCTTTACATTTTTCTTGTTCTAAAAGGAAATGCTAGTTTTTTTTTTTTTTTTTTTTTGCAGTTATGTGGAAATGCCAACAATTTAGATATCCCTTGAAAACACAAATGATACTTTTTTCTATGTTTCTAAATGCAGATATATTGATTGCTCTCTCTCTCTCTCTCTCTCTCTCTCTCTCTCTCTCTCTCTCTCTCTCTCTCTCTCTCTCTCTCTCTCTCTCTCATCGGAATCTCGGTGTGTACTTGCATTCGTGGCTTCATTTCCGCTCTCCTGTTTGGTAATTAACTGAGTGAAGGAACACCTCTCCCTCTCACCTCTCCCATGATTACTTGGGGGAGCGAAGGTATTTATTCTCTCTCTCTCTCTCTCTCTCTCTCTCTCTCTCTCTCTCTCTCTCTCTCTCTCTCTCTCTCTCTCTCTCTCTCTCTCTCTCTCTCTCTCTCTCTCTCTGACTTTTCGACCTCCTTGCATTTTATCGTCGTGTCCTCCTCCTCCTCCTCTTCCTCCTCTTCCTCCTCCTACTCCTCCTCCTCCTCCTCCTCCTCCTCCTTGTTCTTTTTGTTCCTCCTCATCCAGTAATGAATAAAACTGTAGCCTACGGATAAGCGGTTGTACTAATATTCATCTGCATACATGAATATCTAAGTGTTTACTCCTCCCCTTCCTTTCCCCCTCCCTTCCCCACTTCCTTCTTCCCCCTTCTCTTCCCCCTTCCCCAAACTTCCAGCTTCTTCCCTTCCACCTCATTATCTCCTGTCTATCGCAATTTTCTTTTTTTTTCATCCTTTTTTCATTATTTTTGTCTTTTTTGTTTTCCGTAAGTTGTCTGTCTTGTTCCCTGTTATCTATTGTTTTTATTTCATTTCCTTCCTCTTCTTCCTTCCTTTCTCTTATCTTCTCGTTTTCTTCTTGTCTTGTCTTGTGTGTCACGCTTTGTTTGTTCTTATTTCCTGATATTGCTATTCTTCTTTCTCTCTTTCCCTCATTTAATTCTCATCGTCTTATTCCTTTTTTTTTTTCTTCTTTTTCTTCGCCTCCATCCTTAATCTCTTTCTGCTCTTCTTAATCTCTTTCCCTCTTAGTTCTCCCTTTCTATCTTATATCTTTCCTTCTCCTGTATTTTTCTCTCTCTCTTCTTTTACTCAGCTTTACATTGCTTCCACTGTCCATCTCTTCCACCTCCTCCTCCTCCTCCTCCTCCTCCTTCTCTTCTCCATCCCACTTGCCTCCTCTCCTCTTTCTTCACACCCCCCCTTCCTCCTCCTGCTCCTCCTGCCGTCCTTGCAGTGGGTGAAATTACCTGTTTAAGAGAAAATCAATGAATTAATTAAACCTCTGGAGAGTTGAGAAAGTTGGGGGAGGAAGGGAGGATGGGGAGGTGTGAGGGATGGGGGAGTGAAGAGGTATATGAGGGGAAGGTGTCACTGAATATTGGGGGTGGGTTGTATTTTTGTGGGTACTTGATGGGGTGGCTGA
>NC_059273.1:2392500-2407500 GCF_017591435.1 Portunus trituberculatus
CGAATTAAATCTTTTGTTGGAATATTCTCTCTCTCTCTCTCTCTCTCTCTCTCTCTCTCTCTCTCTCTCTCTCTCTCTCTCTCTCTCTCTCTCTCTCTCTCTCTCTCTCTCTCTCTCTCTCTCTTTTATTTTCTTGTTTGCTCCCTCCACACACTTTCTGTTATCAGTTTATTTATTTTCTTTTTAATCATTTTCCCTCCTCTGCTTAAATATTTATGACTTGCGTATTTACTTCATTTAACGCGTCTATTTTTGTTCGGCAACACTGCACCTTTTTCTTTTCAAACTTTCTTTCTTCTTTCCATTACGTGCTTGAGCTTTTAAACTAATTCTATAACGTTGTAATTGTATTTTGTATTTTGTGTCTTCTTACTTGTATTTCCTCTACTCTGTATGGTTTATTTCTCCTTTAAGTCTCCTTTTTGTCCCACTTATGGTTAGTTTATTTTTTTTTTTTCAATAGTATTGCCTTTCTTTTTTTCATGTTTTCATTTACTGTGTCTATTTTATATTGCCTGGATAATATTTCTTTCTTATTTTGCGTGTATTTCATAAACTTTTTTTTTTCCCCTTAAAGATTTTTTTTTTCCTCACATTTGATATGTATATGTTATCTGCTTCGTTTTATTTTCTTATATTGTCTTTCTTATGTTTCCTTACGTAACCTCTCTTATCCTCTTCTCTTTTCTATTATATTGCATCATACAAAACTTTTCATTCGTCTGCTGAAAGTTGCTCAATTTTTTTTTTTTTTACTGTATAATACCGTTAATTTACTCATTTATTCTCCTATCCTTTCCTTTTCCTTTGCACCTTTTTTTTTTTTATACCATGTGGGCTTTTCACGGGAATTTATGGGCTAAAGGGGATACTTTTAGGGGTACCTCCTATCTCAAACCCCCCCCGCTAGGAAACCGTTGCCCCGAGTGAGGAAGCCCAACCTACACTCGGACCGTGGACAGGATTCGAACCCATGCGCTTGGAGCCCCCTCGGACCCCAAAGCACGCATGGTTCCACTGTATCACGGCGGTATCTAGTGTTTCGAGTATTAGTATCTCTATTTCCTATCACTTATCGTACAAAACATATTAATCCCCCACAGAAAGCAGCTCGATTAGTCACTACCTATTACCATTACATTATTAAATCATTTCACCCTTTTGTCATTCACCATTCATATTTACACCTGTTTAAATACATAGCCATCACTATTATTCATTTTCATTCATACCACTTTACAATTTACCCCATCAAACCATCATTCCTCCTCCTCTCTCCTCACCTGACCGTGCTATCACTCACACCTCGCATCTCTAAGGACACCACGGATGAGGGAAGGGACAGGCAAGGCAGGAGCATCACCACGCCCTTTACCAGGTTCATTATCTCGGTGCCTCGAAGTCCCGATGTCTCAAGGGCCCGAAGTCTTGTTCTCATTAAGGCTTCACGGGAGACACGCCAATTGAGTATAGAATTAGTGTTTCCAGGAAGAACAGGTTGAGGGAAGATGGAGGAGGAAGAGAGAAGGGTAGGACATGAAGGAAGAGGAGTAACGCTAAGTGAGAAGAAGAAGGAAAAGGGAAGAGGACATTACAAGCAGGGGTGAGAAACGAAGGGAGAGAAAAAGAAGGAACGTTAGTCAGTATTGAGGACGAAGGAACATGAAGGAAGAGGAGTAACATTAAGTGAAAGGAAGAAGGACAAGAGAGCAGAAGAACGAAGGGAGAGACGAAGAAGGAACATTGGTCAGTTTTGAGGACGAAGGAACAGAAAACGGAGGAACGAGTGGGAAAGAAATGGAAAACCGGGTACCTATGAGGGGAGGACGCCAGGGAGAGGGAAAAGTGAGAGAAGGAGAGTAACCTAGTAATTAAGGAATGGGAAAAGGAACCTGTAGGAGTTAAAGGGGAGATAGAGGAGTGTATGGGGTGGGAGAGGATGACTGGGAAAAGTATAAGGAGAGAGGAGGGGAGAGTAGCTATTGAGGGGGACGGAAAAGATGAGATAGCAGTAATGAGAGAGAGAGAGAGAGAGAGAGAGAGAGAGAGAGAGAGAGAGAGAGAGATGTACAGTAAATACAAATAAATGCAAAGAGCGCTGTTTCTGGCATATACTGACGAGAGAGAGAGAGAGAGAGAGAGAGAGAGAGAGAGAGAGAGGAGAGGAGAGGAGAGGAGAGGAGAAAAGGAGAAGTGAAGGAGAGAGAGAGAGAGAGAGAGAGGTGGGGAATATTTCTCTCTCTCTCTCTCTCTCTCTCTCTCTCTCTCTCTCTCTCTCTCTCTCTCTCTCTCTCTCTCATACTCCTGCAGTCCGCCACATGCGAGAATTAATCCTATCGCCTCTCACTCACGCCTTTGATGTATAAATGAAGCAGATTAAATAAAGACGGACATTTACAGCGAAAGGGAGAGAGAGAGAGAGAGAGAGAGAGAGAGAGAGAGAGAGAGAGAGAGAGACGAAACTTTGGGAGGGAGAGAGTAAAGTGAAAGGAGAGAAGAGATTTGTAAGGAAGAAGGGAAGAAACTTAGGCAAGATTTTGAGGGAGAGGAAGGAGAGGGACTTTGGTAGAGAGATAGGAAACGGAGAGAGGAAGACAGAAAACCACTTGGAAGGAGAGGAGACTTGAGTGAAAGATAGAAAGGACTGTAAGAGATAGAGAATGAGAGGAGATAAGGAGGGAAAGGAGAACAAACCAGTATTGGGAGAGAGGAAATTATAAAAACGTGAAAGTAAGTTTTGGAGGAAGGCTCTGGAAATTTGGAGGAGTTTTGGAGAAAGAAGAAAGATGAAGGAAAAAAAGGGGAATAATAAAATCTCATTTAGAAGAATGATGGA
Source organism: Portunus trituberculatus (assembly GCF_017591435.1). Lineage (NCBI taxonomy): Eukaryota > Metazoa > Arthropoda > Malacostraca > Decapoda > Portunidae > Portunus > Portunus trituberculatus. The sequence continues at coordinate 2,395,337 of NC_059273.1, forward strand.
AGGGGGAAAGAGGAGATGGGAAGATAAAGAGAGAGAGAGAGAGAGAAGGAAAGGAGAATAACGAGCAGATTTAAAGGAAGAAAGATGATGGAAAGAAGAAGAAAATATTGAGAGAGAGAGAGAGAGAGAGAGAGAGAGAGAGAGAGAGAGAGAGAGAGAGAGAGAGAGAGAGAGAGAAAGGCAAACACTGAATATAGATAGAAGAAAGAATATTTTAGAAGACAGGTAATTGTAGAGGGAGGAGGGTGATGAAATGTGAGGAGGGATGATGAAGTAGAGGGAATGAGGGAAGAGATGAAGGGAGAGTGAGGGGAAGGGAGAGGGGAGAGGGAGAGTGAGAAGCTTTAAGGGAGGTTAAGAGAGGCATGTCATCTCTTAATGCATCTTGAGTTATGTAGAGAGATAGTAGCTCCTCTCTCTCTCTCTCTCTCTCTCTCTCTCTCTCTCTCTCTCTCTCTCTCTCTCTCTCTCTCTCTCTCAGGTCCGAAGATTCTCGAAATTGGATCTCTAATTTAAAAGTTTTCATGTCTAATTTACACACTTTCTCTCTCTCTCTCTCTCTCTCTCTCTCTCTCTCTCTCTCTCTCTCTCTCTCTCTCTCTCTCTCTCTCTCTCTCTCTCTCTCTCTCTCTCTCTCTTATACCTGTGTTATTTTTTCATTTGTATTAATTACACTCGTATATTTATGACTAGCGTGTGTGTGTGTGTGTGTGTGTGTGTGTGTGTGTGTGTAGTACTGTCTGTTGTTTCACCTCTATATAAACATCAATCACCATCCTCACCACTATTCTAACCATCACTAGTATCACGCTGGTTGGATCCTCAGCGATAGTGTCTTTTTGTCATGGCCCTACCAGCATTCTCAAGGGTCCTGGTATCGGTTCCCGGCACGTGGATGGTGGTGGGTGGGTTAGTAATGAGAGTGGGTGTTGTCTTCCTCCACTTAGCATCTCCATCTTCCTATCCATCATTGTTAGTGTTGCTGTGTGTCTTACTAGTACTTTTTGTTTTGTTTTTCCCTATACCACTGCTTTTTATTGTTATTATTAGTGTGTTTACTACTACTACTACTACTACTACTACTACTACTGCAAAATATTAAATCTTGTTCTCAATAATGAATCAAAAACTGAGTCATTAATTTGTCCCAAGATATGAATATGTTGAGAATCTAAAGTGATTTATTAGATTATAGTTTTACTTAAAGATAGTCTACTGTATATTATTATTCACGTGATTTATTACTTCTACCACCACCACCACTACCACTACTCTACTACTACTACTACTACTACTACTACTACTACTACCACCATAACCACAACAATTACTCATCTTAAACTTGTCACACTTTGCATTACAATTCCCCCACTATCATTTCCTTTCCCTCTCTTTTCCTCCTCTTCTTCCTCTTCTTCCTCCTCTTCCCCTTCTTCCTCCTCCTCCTCCTTTGACTTAGTGTCCTCACATAGTCATATTTTTCTTGTCCTCTTCCCCTCTCCTCTCATTTTGTCCCTTCTCCATACCTGTCACCACCTCCTCATATCTCTTATCTCCTTTCTTCTCATTGTTCTTCTCTCTCTCTCTCTCTCTCTCTCTCTCTCTCTCTCTCTCTCTCTCTCTCTCTCTCTCTCTCTCTCTCTCTCTCTCTCTCTCTCTCTCTCTCTCTGATGACAAGGATCGAGTTGGTTAGTTAATATGCAAAGCAGTCTCGTGTTCGCCTAATTTGTGTGTTTATTTTTTTTTATTTATTTTTTTTTTTTTTTTTTATTCTCATTAAGAACGGAGAAAAAAAGTTGTTACGAGAGGGATTCATTTCGAGGACTTGTTTCCTTGTCGTAATGGTGGTTGTGGTGGTGGTGGTGGTGGTGGTGGTGGTGGTGGTGTTTTTACTATTCTTTTTTTTATCCTGTTGTTTTTGTTATTTTAGTGTTTTTGTTTTTTTTAGTATATTTGTTGTGGAATAGTTGTTAATGTTTTATCTAGTAGTTTTGTAGCTGTAATCTCTCTCTCTCTCTCTCTCTCTCTCTCTCTCTCTCTCTCTCTCTCTCTCTCTCTCTCTCTCTCTCTCTCTCTCTCTCATTTATTTCCCCAGTCAAATGATGTAACAAGGAAAAATGACGCCCTTTCAATCTGCTTTCAGCTTTTCCAGTTCGTTCGCATTATTTAATCCAATATTCATGTCTTTCTCCAACGTAATTTCGTCTTCTCCTTTCAATTTTTCTCCAGTCTTGATAAGTTTTTTTTTGTTCATTATTCATTTCCAGCATATTTATAAACTTTTTTTTCTTTCATTTTCATTCGTGTGCATATCCTGATAAATCTTCTCATGTGTTTCCTTGGCGTGTGTTTTGCGTCAGTGTATTTGGAGTTGGTTCGAATGACTGATGCGTGAAGAGGAGTGAGTGTAGTGAAGCTTAAATGCGATCTGGGAAAGAGAATGTCACGTGATTGTTAGAATAAGTATTTTTATGAAGGAGGAGACGAGAGAGGGGAAAAAAAGGTAATATACTCATTGAAAACGATAAAAAAGAGCAAAATACACATGAACATTAGAGGGAATCATAAAGAGAGAGGGAAATTATAGACATGAATGAAAAATTATGCAAAAAGAAAGCAAATTAATAAAAATGAGAAGAGACCGTAAAGAAAGTGGGAAGAAGGATAAGATAGTGAAGACAACACTAAAAAGGACCAAAATGCAAGTAAAACATTCATACATTCATACACATAACACAAATGCATAAAACATATACAAAACACACAACAAATACAGGAACTACAAATAGAAAATAGAAAAATAGATGGAAATGAAAGAAAAACACTAACAAAAAGGAAGAAAAACTGAAAATTGTCTTTGTAAATATTCCTAGAAATAGAAACATTAAGAAGAAAAGAGAAAAAAACTACAAAGAAGAAAAATTGATAGAACTAAAATAGAAAAAAAAGAAAATAATTGGACCAGAGAGAGAGAGAGAGAGAGAGAGAGAGAGAGAGAGAGAGAGAGAGACAAGAAACTATCTCAGTAAACACTCAAAAAGAAAACAAAGCAACTTCACAAAACACAAAGATCAAAAGCAAACCAGAATCTCAACAAACTCAACGTTAAATATTTAAGTACAGAAATCCACGCTAGTCAACACTCAGTGAAAAAAAATAATAAATAAATAGATAAAACAGAAACAACACCACAAACATAAAGAAAAAAAATCAACAATCTCAACTTTAATTAGTCAACAACAAAAATCCCTGAAGAGAATCCAATCTATCCGTGCTTGTCCAGAACGACGCCCCGGATTCAAGATGGCCGCTGCTCAACCTTCGGCTCTTGTAACGCGACAAACGGCTGACGCTGGAGTGATGACCGTGCTTCTCAGAGGGAAAATATTAGATACTGTTAAGTCCCCGAAGGAAACAAAGGAGCTGGCGGAGGAGGAGGAAGAGGAAAAGGAGGAGGAGGAGGAGGAGGAGGAAATTTGGTGATGATAGTAATAGTGAAAAGGAGAAGGATGAGAAAGATGGTGAGATTTCGTAGTCATGGTGGTGATGGTGCAAGGAGGAGAAGAAGAAGCTTTAGTGGTGATGATAGAGGAATGGAGAAGGAGGAGGAGGGGAGGAGGTGGTGGTGGTGGTGGTGGTTCTGTCCAGATGGTGAAGAGGAGGAAGGGTTGGTGGTGATGGTGGTGGAGGAGGTGGAGGGAAGGAGGAAAAGGAGGAGGAGCAAGAAGAATGAGAAGGGTTTTGGTGAAGGAGGGGGAGGTGGTTATGAATGGAAGTCGGGGTAATGGATGAGAGAGAGAGAGAGAGAGAGAGAGAGAGAGAGAGAGAGAGAGAGAGAGAGAGAGAGAGAGAGATTTTCAAGATGATGAACTAAATAGAATGTTGAGGAAACTGAGTGGAAAGGAAAAAAAATGATCAAAGACGAAAAATTAGGCCGGAAAGATTATCAGGAAGAAAATTAAAGAAGATAAAACAGGAGAGAGCAAATTCATTCTCTCTTTTTTTTCTTCTTTCCTTCCTCCATTATCTTTTTTCCTGCCATTCCTCACATCTTTTCCATTTCTTTCTTTTTGTACCTTCTAATCTTTGTTTCTCTTCTTCCTTTCTTCTTCTCTCCTCTCTTCTTTCTTCTTCCCTTTTTTTCTCAAACTTTTCCTTTTCTGTCTTTTTTATCCTTTCTCTCTTTCCTCCTATTATTCTCCTTTTCTTTCTTCCACGCCTGTTTTCCTTTCCATTATCTATTTTTCTTTTCTCTCCTTTTATTATTTTCTCTTTTCTTCTTACTCATCTTTTTACATTTCTATTTTTCTTCCTTTTTCTTCCTTTTTTTCCTTCTGCTTTTTCCTTTTCTTTTTATATTCGTTTTGTTTTCATCTTAATCCTCTCTTTATTCTTCTAACTCTTCCTTTATTCCTTCCTTTTTCCTTACTTTACTCTCTTCTTTCATATATATATACCTTTCCTTCCCTGACTCTCAATCATTCTCTTTTTTTTTTCTTTCCTCTTCCTTCTTTATATCCTCTTCCTTTTCCTTTCTTTAAACTTTCCTTCTTTATGATTATTCTCATCTCATTTTATTTCCTTCTTCGTTACGTACCACAATTTTCCTCCCCCAGTGGTATATAATGGTACCCTGATTATTGTTAAAGTGTGACCAGAATATATGCTGTGTGATATTTTTTCTAAGGGGGTGAGTGGGAGAGGAGGGTGGAGAGGTGTTGGTGCTGTGAAGAGGAGGGAGAGGGAAAAAGGGCGGGAAAAATGAAAGTGTGTGATATTTCTTTGATTATTTTCCAATATTCTATTTTTCCCTCACTCTGATGATATTTTGGTCACGTGTGTGTGTGTGTGTGTGTGTGTGTGTGTGTGTGTGTGTGTGTGTGTGTGTGTGTTTGTGTGTTTGTTGCATTCTGTCTGTTTTCTCTTTCAGTTTTACATTTTTTATTCCACTTTTTCTCTCTCTCTCTCTCTCTCTCTCTCTCTCTCTCTCTCTCTCTCTCTCTCTCTCTCTCTCTCTCTCTCTCTCTCTCTCTCTCTCTCTCTCTCTCTCTCTCTCTCTCTCTCTCATATCACAAGCTCATTTCACATTCCATTTTTTTCTCTTGATCTGTTCCATTCCCGTCCCTCACTCCAGCCAGTTGTAATATTCCCATTCCTCACGCGTCGAGAGATTCCCACATTCCGGAATACCAAAGGAGGCGAAAAAAAAAATCTCAGGTGAATATTATAATTTTACATTTCTGTATTACTTTCTCTGCTTCTCACTTTATTTATTCATTTATTTATATATGTTTTTATTATTATCGAGCGAGTGGATGTGCCAGAATTTATTTATAAGGATTTTCTAGTCGAGGAGAAAGTGTGTGTGTGTGTGTGTGTGTGTGTGTGTGTGTGTGTGTGTGTGTGATAAGATTAGAGTCTTTTGGGTGATTATGATTTATCTGAGGAAGCAACAAGGAAAAATATGAGATGGAGAACAAGTAAGAGGATGAGGAGAAGAAAAATAAATAGAAGGCCTAGAAGGAAAAGGAGGAAAATGAGAAAAGAATGAATGGAGAAGAGATAATAGAAGGTAGAAGAAAAGAAAAAAAGCTGCGAGACAATCATCAAGAAGTATAGAAATATCATAAATAAACACAAAGGAAAAAAAAGGAGGATGGCCGTAATGAAAGAGGAGGAAAATGTAATAGAATGAATACAGGAGAGGTAATAGAAAATAGAGAAGAAAAGTATCGAGAAAACCAGCAAGAGGTACAAAGAAATACAAAGGAAAGACAAACAACAGAACCTTTGACCATAACGAAGCTGTCTGAGAGAAGTTAAGCTCTCTGGGTATTGAAATGTTAGATGTAGAGGAGGCAGAAAAAGGTGCAACAGAAAGAGAGTTGATATAGCAAGAGGAAAAAGGTAAATAAAGAAATGTAGAAAAAAAAGACAAAAAGTTATACAGAAAAAGAAGCTAAATTTAATGAAAAATGGAGGAGAGAAAGATAAACATGTAAAGAGATAGACAAAGAATAGAAGCAGATTAACTCAACAAGAAAAGAGAGAGAAGGTAAAAGTAGAAGGAGAAAGAGAAGAGAATGAAAACAAAAAGAGAAGAAAAATCAAAGAACCATGTGAAAGAAGAAAGAATAAGACTAAGAAGGCAACAAAACGAGTATACATTGATAAGTTTACGACGTACCAGTAAAGTGAATAAACCACCTCTCTCTCTCTCTCTCTCTCTCTCTCTCTCTCTCTCTCTCTCTGGCGTGGCGTATCATTCATTACGGTAATCGGAGAAGCGCGTTTGAAAAGAGATCCTCCTCTTCTTCTTCCTCCTCTTCCTCCTGCTCCTCCTCCTCCTCCTCCTCCTCCTCCTCTTCCACCTCTCCCCCTTTCTCCTTTTCTTCTTTTCGTCGGTGTGAAAGAAAGAATTTCAAGACAAACAAATTAAAGAAATAGTAAAAATGAAACTTTACTATCAAATCTTACGAAGCGATTATTAGTTTAGTCGATGTGAGTGACGTGCAGGAGAGGCAAGCGATGGACAGGGTCAGGCAGGGTCAGACAGGGGTGGGCAGTGCATCCTTCGCCCGTCCTACATAACTAGACCATCGAGAGAAAGCGCTTGGTGACTATTTAGGTATGGTGTGTGTACTTGGTGGTGCTGATGAATGTGATGATAGTAGTAGTAGTAGTAGTAGTAGTAGTAGTAGTAGTAGTAGTAGTAGTAGTAGTAGTAGTAGTAGTAGTAGTAGTAGTAGTAGTAGTAGTAGTATCTTCTGCGTTCACCTCGCTGATATACGTTCTCATGTGCCAAACGTGTGGGAGGTCAAGACAGACATGAGTTTGGGAGGCAGTACGCGTGTATTAACCTAACCTAGCCTAATATATGAAATTGTAGATTCTATTCTTGAACACTTCTGCACCGCACCTACACTACTCTCCAAAGACTCAGGTGAAATTCCATGGATTTTCAAAAGTGCTTTCTAAGGTTTTAGTGAAAAATAGTTTTATCAATAGAAGAAACACTCGAGAGAACCGGCTAAAGGTACCTTTAAAATTAATCTTTGTGAGAATAAGGCGTTTTAGGATACGTGCCTATAACTGAACTATATATTTCAGAAGTGAAAAACATAATTCAGGCAGTTTCTAGACAAAGCTCTGATCGAAATACGGGCAACCTAAAGTCATTAATATACGAATACGTACTGTACATTAGATTTAGTTATGCAACATCAACAGCATAACAATATGGATTTGCCTTATGAAGTTTCAAGAGTATTCAAATAAAACTTGATCTCTTGAAGAGATTCAATTTCCTAGATTTTCACTGTTTTCAAATTCTTATGTTTTTCCTAGGAATGCAAGACGCAAGGACACACACACACGCACACACACACTCACCATTGGTAATCATCACTACATAGATGTATCTCCAATACTTAGAAGTTGTAGTGGTTTTTGTTGGGTGACAAAGCTCCTTTAGACGACAGCTTGGAGTTAGTCCAGACTTTAACCTGGAGTTAGTTCAGACTTCACCTCCAACCTACATTAGTCTTATTTGCATCATTTACATGAAAATAATTTTTCCACCGAGGGTGCCTAGCGCATGGAGGTTGAGAGCAATAGCAGGAATGGTTCAAACCATGGGTCTCACCGGCGGAGAAATTTGCCCCGCCTCAGAGGACTGGGACGCGATTCAGCCTGCGCCACTAGACAACGAAGACATGGGCGACGATGAGAAGCGCGCGGGCTGCGGCTGCCTCTACATCTTGCGAGGTCTCTTCCGTAAGAAGAAAAAGAGCAAGGCAGCAAAGAATCCCGAAGGTAACGTAGAAGTAATGCCTGAAAGCAATGAAGCAAGGAATGACGAGGAAGTGCAAAGCGTAGTAGAAGAAGAGCATGTCACCCGAGCTATAGTGCACGTAGATGCCACACAGGACGAGGACAGCGAAGAGGAGAGCCAAGCAAACTCCTCAGAATGTATTGAGTCAGAGGTTGAGGGAGAGGTGAAGGCGCCCACCCTAGCGGTGCATGAGGGCTTGGTGCCCAGCGAGGATCTCCTGGAGGGAGCAGGACAGGGCGGAAAGGACTGCGAAGAGGAGAAGGAAGGAGAGGTGAAGGCGGCCGCCGCCGTGGCAGGCGTGGCGCACCTGCCCGGCGAGGACCTCGACGGACGGCTGGACGGTGGTCCGCAGCAGGAGGAAGAGAAGGCACAGGAAGGTGCAGGAGCTGCCCACAGTGCCTGAGAGGAAGCCTGCCGTTAAGGAGCAGGCTCCTCGTCCCCCCCGGGCCAGGGCAGTGCCTCACAGGAAGAGGCAGGAAGGGACCGCGACGCAGCGCGCGCCCAACAGCGTGAGCTGCTCTTGGCAGGAAGAGGTGGTGGAGGCCGTGGTGCCCGTGGCGCCTTCCATGCGGCGCTGCATTGTCGGGCCGCGCGGCGCCACCCTCCAAGAGGTCCACCAGCAGTTTGCTGGGGTGCGAGTGACGGTGCCGCCCCCCAAGGACACCGTCACCGCCACCGTCAGGGTGCGCGGTCCCCCGCGGCAGGTCGCCGCAGCCGTGGCGCACCTTAAGGACCTGTTGCACGAGGCGGAGGTGATCGAGGCCCAGGTGGCAGTGGCGCCCCACCAGCGGCGTCACGTGGTGGGCCACCGCGGCGTCACCGTCCGGGAACTGCAGCAGCTGTTCCCAGACGTGTCTGTGACGGTCCCTCCTGCAGGAGACCTCGAGTCCCGCAGCGTCCTGCTGAGGGGTCCCCGCAGCCAGGTGCCGGGCGCCGAGGCCTTCCTCCAGGCCCAGCTAAAGGCCGCCCGCACCAACGCCCAGCCCTCCCGCCGCCACGCCCACGCCCCTAAGCCAGCCCGCCAGTGAGCGCCTTCACCCCACTCCCCTAACCTAACCTCGTCTAGACTCTAGAGTAATGAATGCGTTTTGACCTTTGATCCCGCCTCGCCTGTGTATTGAATAATAAATCGATAAGGAAATATGTCACGTAAATAGAATAAAAGATAAATTAGGAAAGATAAAACGTAAACAATAAAATGCAAAATAAACTAAAAGTAAAAAATAATATGAATTAATATAGAAAATAAGTAAAACGTAAAATGCAATAAAATAACGAAATACAAAATAAACTGGTCGCTAGTAAATCGAAGAAATCAATATAGAAAATAAGTAACTTAGAAAGAATGACAAATAATCGGAAGAGAAAATAAATAAAATGAGAAAATAAAAGAAAACAAATATAATATATGATGAACATAAAAGAATAGAATATAAATTAGATAAATAGAAGTAAAGTAATACGGCTCGGGTTAATCATTGAAAATAGATAGATAAATTATAAAAAATTAGTAAATAAATAAAATAACAATTAAATCATAAACAGAACCACGACCTCTAACCTCGCCCAGAGATTATAGAAATGACAATACAATGATAAGATTAATAATAACTATAAAAACTGAATAAAAAGGAGCAAGAACAAAAAGGAATAAAGAATGAATAAAAACAGAAAATGAACAAAAAAATTCATCAGCGACCAAAATAAAAAAAAACTGAAGAAATTGATAAAAAAACAATGAATAAAAAAAAAGTGCTCAACAAAAATAGAATAAGGAAATACAAAACATTCTCAGTGTGTCGGTGATTTTAGAACATAACTGGAATACAAAAACTGAATTATTAACTTTTACTGCAAAATTATACACGACAAAAAAAAATTCAACAGTAAAACAAGTATCACTATAATTGTTTGTTTCTTGTGTGAACTTCCATTTAATATCCCTTCAAAGTAATAACGCGTGCTTTAGTATACTTATTGCTTATTACACTCAACAGGGCCGCCGTGGTGCAGTGGGACCATGCGTGCGTTGGGGTCCGAGGGGTCTCCAAGCGCACGGGTTCGAATCCTGTCCACGGTCCGAGTGTAGGTTGGGCTTCCTCACTCGGGGCAACGGTTTACTAGCGGGTGGGCTTTGAGATAGGTACCCCAAAAAGTACCCCCCTTTAGCCCATAAATTCCCGTGAAAAGCCCACATGGTATAAATTAAAAAATAATAAAAAAAACACTCATAGCGTCTGTTAAAAGGAACCATTTCTTCGCCACGGTGAGTGATGAGATTGTCTTCGCCATCAAAGAGAATATGCTGATTCTACTTCTAATCCTGTTTAATGGTGAAGTATTGGACGCACTATAAACAATTATTAATGGTAAAGCGCTAAGGTAGTGACGCGTGTGTGGGGGCCTAGGGATCTTGAACACGGTCTTGGGTGAGAAAAGGCGTCGACTTGGCGTAATGGTTCCTATATGCCAATACCAAGATCCTTCAACATGGGATCGATGTTGGTTTCACAGCCTTTAAGAGGATTCTAGGTCCATAATCGCACGTACTGATGGGGCTCGTAGTGTTAGTGGTGCTAAAATGAATGTTCTGCAAAATAATGTTGGTATGGCAGTTACAAGTTCATTCTTCTCTGATAAATTTGTCCTCCTAAAAATTGCCTTTGAAAAATTGCAGCCCACTCACCTGACAAATCTGATCCGATTTGAGCTGACAGTGTCGGATGTCCAAGATACACACACACACACACACACACACACACACACACACACACATGGATGCCTCAGTGGTGGTGTCTCGAATTCTCGTTTCTCTCTATCCTGAGCAGTATTACAGGGTGTGTTTTTGTTTCCTTCTGTCTACGACTTAACTGGCGAGCTGAGTTTCATTTCAATATCCGCTGTTGTTATGACTGTCACTTGAGACTTTTCCCTCAAAAACACGAGGAGTCTTGAAAAGAAAAGCACCACCAAGGAGTCCTTCACTGTTTTATTCCTCTGAGCATGTGCTAGGTTAGGGCAAGAACTCGACGTGTCTCACTTTCCTCACCAAAGCAGCAGGAGGAAGGAACAAGCAGTGAGCAGCGTGAGGGAGGCAAGTCTGCGTGAATCCTGATCATTTGCCCTCACAACCACAAACACTGCAAACTTTTATTTCAAGGCGTAGTGACTGATGAGAAATTATGCCAGTCACCATTACCGTGTCTCTGTGAATATAGATGAAGTAAAAGCGAAATAGAGAAGGTCGGCGATGACGTTTACTGGCGAAGTGGAGCTTTGTGTTGAGAAATGAACTCCCCCGCCACGCCGCGCCGCCTTGCTCCTGCCGCTCACTGATTGACGGATGAAAGTAGTGAAGCTGATGGTGGTGATGATCCTGATGATACACGATGAGGTGATGATATTTGTTGTTATTGTTGTGGTTGTTGTTGTTGTTATTGTTGTTGTTGATAACGTAAAGAAAAATATCGCATCGCTTGTGGGGAGGAAATGGTCAAAGCTACGGTGAGTCTTGGAACACGTGGCAGTGCTGAGACGTTATCAAGTACAACCTCAGTGCTCAAACGCAACGACACTGAGAAAGCCCACACGTGTCCAGGTACAGCAATCTCTCTCTCTCTCTCTCTCTCTCTCTCTCTCGCTCTCAGCCCAGGACTTAAGAAGCTTTGGCGCGCTATCGGAAACTTTGAAGAGCTGTCACGGACTCTGGAGATGACGCGGTGTTGCAAAGGCGGCGGTGATTCGTGGTGGCTGGTGATGTTGTGTTGTGTGAGTTGGGTGTGGCAGGTGTGGGAAGGCTGTCAGAAGGTTGGTGCTCCTCTTCTCTCTCTCTCTCTCTCTCTCTCTCTCTCTCTCTCTCTCTCTCTCTCTCTCTCTCTCTCTCTCTCTCTCTCTCTCTCTCTCTCTCTCTCTCTCTCATTCTGTCTTTCTTACTTCGTCTTCTTTTCTTCTTTTTTCATGTTGTTGTTTATTCTTGGTTTTTCGTTTTTATTTTTTCTTGTGAGTGTTTGTGTGTTTTTCTTTTTTTCTTTTCTTTTTCTCTTTTTTTACTTGTGTGTGATTTTTCGCTAGGTTTGATTTTCCATAGTCTTCTTTTCTCGTCTTTTTTTTTGTTCTGTTTCTTATATTTTTCGTTTTTCACTTCTTGTTATTTCTCTTTTCGTTATTCTTATTGCTCATATTATCATTTGCCCTTCTTATTTATTTTCCTCTTCCTCCTCCTCCTCCTCCTCCCCTCCCGTCCTTTGCTAACTCATGTGAAATTATGTTTTTAAATGTGTCAGTCTGTCTTTCTATATATATTTATCTCTGCATTTTTGTCTGTTTCTTT
>NC_059273.1:2417500-2422500 GCF_017591435.1 Portunus trituberculatus
GTGTGTGTGTGTGTGTGTGTGTGTGTGTGTGTGTGTGTGTGTGTGTGTGTGTGTGTGTGTGTCGTCACAAATTTCGTATTTTTACATTTAAATTTTCTTCCTTATTTTTTGTATTACATATATTCCATTACATCGTAAAAAATGTGAATTATTTACATTTATGGCCCGCCTTACTTTAACATCTCTCTCTCTCTCTCTCTCTCTCTCTCTCTCTCTCTCTCTCTCTCTCTCTCTCTCTCTCTCTCTCTCTCTCTCTCTCTCTCTCTCTCATAAAGCAGGATAACTCTCATTTGAATGTTTAATAAGACAGGATTTCGAATTAGTAATGGTGTCATAGATTTCTAGAGAGAGAGAGAGAGAGAGAGAGACGATTTATTCTGAGGTATATATAATGATTGTTTATATTGCCGTCATTATATTCATAGCCATTAACAGCATGCATTATCAGAGTCATTTATCACTCGTAATTAATCCTCCATCACTGTCGCCTTTCTTATCACCATCACCACCATCACCCCATCAACACACCATCATGTTTATCACCACCCTGCCATCTTCATCACCTGTGTTTTTGTATTTGTTCTTGTATTAAATAAAGGTGGTTGGTATTTCAGTCACTTTTAATTTGATAGTGATCTCATTGTCATCATCACCATCGTCATTGCATCGCTGTGTATTCTTTTATCACCATCTTCACCATCATCTTTTGGTGTCCATGACGTTATCCTTTTTACTATTATGATTGTTGTTGTTTATCGTTATCAGCACCATCATCATCACCATCCCATCACCACACCTGTTTATCACCCCCTTCAATACTGGGACACATTTTTACCTTGTGATTTGTGTACGAAAGACCATCTTATTTATATTAGGAAGGATCTATGAGGTCAGAAGATTAATGGCCAGAGTCTTCACTATTTTAATCTTCCACATGAGTTTCTGAAGCTGTATAAAATCACCAAATAGCAGAATGAATATGAAAATGTGTCATGGTACTGAAGGGATTAAAGAGAGGTGGCTGGTTTCATCATTATTCCATAGTTGTCTTATCGTCATTATCATCATCATCATCACTGTTTTTTTATCACCATCATCTTCTATTGGTGCCCACGACGTTATCATTTTCACTGTTATGATCGTTGTTACTTATCATTATCACCACCCACCACCACCATTACCACCACTCTCATTATCTTTATCATTACCACCACCATCACTATCGTCATCACCACCATTATCACTTCAGGCAAAAGATAATAACAGGAGGGAATAATGAACTCATATTACTAACAATCTTTTTTTAATATATTTTTTTCCGAGAAACTCATTTACTGTATGAAAAATTACAGCAGTTTTTATAAAGGAGAATTGTGGACATTTTCAGCGTGTTATTCAGTGTGTTGCCGAGTATCGCGTATTACTTTTGCGTTGTCCATTTTATTTCCAGACGGAGAGCAAGAGAGTGTGAATGATTAGGTAAAGAAATGTATTTAGAGATGAAGAAAGGTTGGTGTGAATTATAAGGAGGTTTTTTAATTTTTTTTTACTTTTGTCATGTTATTTCTCCTCCTCCTCCTCCTCCTTCTCCTCCTCCTCCTCCTCCTCCTCCTCCTCCTCCTCCTCCTCCTCCTCCTCCTCCTACTACTACTACTACTACTACTACTACTACTACTACTACTACTACTACTACTACTACTACTACTACTACTACTACTACTACTACTACTACTACTACTACTACTACTACTACTACTATTGCTACTGCTACTACTACCATTACAACAACAACAACAACTACTACTACTACTACTACTACTACTACTACTACTATTACTACTATTACCACCACCACTGCTAAAACTACCTTCCAAACTTGACCCGAATAAATAGACCATTTCCGCTCCCTCCTCTTTCCTCCCTTCCCATCACTGTGTCTTCATCGTCCCTTTCTTATCTAGCCTCCTCCTCCTCCTCCTCCTCCTCCTCCTCCTCCTCCTCTTCCTCCTCCTCCTCCTCCTCCTCCTCCTCCTCCTCCTCCTCCCAGGGCTACTAACCACACCAGACTCTCTATACCAACTTTTTACTTCGGAGAGGAAACGAAACTCTACTTTCTTAACCTTACTCTCTCTCTCTCTCTCTCTCTCTCTCTCTCTCTCTCTCTCTCTGCAAAGTACTTCTTGTCATTTGCTTTTTTGTCATAATGTTGCTCCTAAATATTTTTTTTCCTGTTTGCTATATATTTTTTTATCATGTCCTTTTCTTTTTCTTTACTTTTTCCTCCTCTTCTTTCTTCTCCTCCTTCTCCTCCTCCTCCTCCTCCTCCTCCTCCTCCTCTTCCTCTTCCTCCTCCTCCTTCTCCTTCTTTGCTGGTATAATCAGTTTTTTTTTTTTTTTTTTGTATTCCTCAAAAGTTCATTTCTATTAAAAGTCTCTCTCTTGTCTTCTCACCCTCTCATTTATCATGTTCTCCTATCTACTCGTGTCTCCATTTTTTTCTATTTGCATTAAACACTTCCTCTCTTTTTACTCTTTTTTTTTCTCTCGTCTCCTTATTTTTCAGCTTTTTTCCTTTTTTGTTTTTGTTGTTTTCACTGTGTCCTGTTTCCTCTCCTCCCCTTATTTTCTTTTTTTTCCTTTGCGTTATCTCTCTCTCTCTCTCTCTCTCTCTCTCTCTCTCTCTCTCTCTCTCTCTCTCTCTCTCTCTCTCTCTCTCTCTCTCTCTCTCTCTCTCTCTCACCATATCTTGCCTTTCCTTACTCCCACTTTGCATTTTCCTAACATCGTCTGTCCTTTCTGGTACGTTTTTTTATCTCCTTTTTGTATTTTCTCTCACCTCTTCTACTTTATACTTATTTTTGCCTCTTCTTGTTTTTTTTTTTCCTTTTTGTCTTTTCTTGGTCGTGTCATCTTTCCACAACTCTCTTCCTGTAACCTCTCTCTCTCTCTCTCTCTCTCTCTCTCTCTCTCTCTCTCTCTCTCTCTCTCTCTCTCTCTCTCTCTCTCTCTCTCTCTCTCTCTCTCTCTCTCATCATCCAATGTATCATCTTCTCTTACATTTTTTATGGATTGTTTAGTAGAGGATGAAGAAAGAAAGAGGGAGAAGAAGAACTAAGAGATAAAGAAGGAGGAGGAGGAGGAGGAGGAGGAGGAGGAGGAAGAGATGAAACCTTTTTTTTTTTTTTTTTTTTTTTTTAGTACCTAGAAAATATTTGCTATTGTCAGTGTTATTGTTATTTCTGTTTGTGGTGGTGGTGGTGTTGATAGTGATGGTGATGGTGGTGTTGCTATGTTTATGGTTACGCCCTCTTTTCTTTTTACGTAATGATATTGGTGGTGATGGTGATGAAACTGTGGCTGCTGCTAATAATTGTGTTGCTTTGAGGTTTGATAGTGATGGTGATGATGATACAACTGTTGGTATTCCTCTAGTGATTGAATTGTTTTTAGATAATGATAGTGATGGCGGGGAAACTGTTTACATTGCTTTAGTGATCTTGTTTGCAGTTAATGATAGTGATGATAATGATAATGAGAAAGATAGTGTTAGTTTTGCCTTATTGAATTAATGATGGTGTTAAAAACGCTTCTACTTTCCTTATGATATCGCGAATGTTAGTGTTACCTTAGATAATGAATAAGTGATGGTGATAGAAATGCCTCTTCTTTCCTCATGATATTGCTGTCTTGGGTAATGATAGTGAAGGTGATGGTGATATAGTGACTTGTGCTTCCCGTCTCAGGCAAGGGGCGGGCTCTGGAGGACACGGGCACGACTGTTTGTTGTGCTTCGCGTGCAATCCTCGTCCCTCCTCATGCAGCACACGTAGGCACTGGTGTGTGTGTGTGTGTGTGTGTGTGTGTGTGTGTGTGTGTGTGTGTGTGTGTGTGTGTGTGTGTGTGTGTGTGTGTGTGTGTGTGAGTGTGTGTGTTCTCTCCCCATGTGAATGTTCCTATTTTTGTTCCTGCTGGTGCTTTTGTTCCCTCAGCTATTAATTATCTCTCTCTCTCTCTCTCTCTCTCTCTCTCTCTCTCTCTCTCTCTCTCTCTCTCTCTCTCTCTCTCTCTCTCTCTCTCTCTCTCTCTCTCTCTCTCTCTCTCTCTCTCTCTCTCTCTCTCTCTCTCTCTCTCTCTCTCTCTCTCTCTCTCTCTCTCTCCTCATATTTACATGTAATTGTCATAACTGGTACTTTTTCCCCTCATATTTTCTTCATCTAAACCAAACCAAACAAAAATTCCACGTATATAAATTTACATATCCACTTCTGAGAATAACTGCTTTTTATTAATTCTTTGCAGAACTCTTCAGGAAAAACCACAGACCAGGTAAGTTACGGACAGGACACAGAAAAGGCTTCAATCCCTCTCAGGTATGTAGCAGTTTAGCGTGCCTTTGCAAACCCTCCAGCTCCATACCTTACCTTGAGAACCTGAGTCTGGAGATCACCTTTGATGGAATAGATAGTGAGGGAGGTACAACAGGTAAATGATAGGAGCCAATGAAAGGAAAGGGTGGATTTTTGAGTCGGTAAATATGGGAGGTACGAATGGATAACGTGGATGGGTGTATGGTTAAGGGGAGAATGGATACGTGAAGTGGAAAGGGAACCTGTGGATAGATAAGAAGAGAAGGAAAAGGTGAAATGGTGAAAAGCAAATTTAAGTGTAGATATTCTTATAAGTAAAGAGGGGAAGAAGGAGAAGTCAAATAAAAGATAGGAGAAATGAGGAAACGAAAGTAGGAAGATAAGGACGGAGGAAGAGGAAGATTGGAAGAGAGGGAGGAAAAAGGGACGGAAGGAAGGAAATGCAGTTTAAAAGTAAAGGTTATGAGGGAAGTAGAGAAATAAGTAGGAAGATAAGGACGGAAGAGGAAGATTGGAAGAGAGGGAGGGACAAAAGTTTAGAAGTACAGATTATGAGGGGAGTAGAGACATAAGTTCTACGAGGGAGGAAATAAATGCAGGAAAAAAAGACGAAGGTTGGGAGTTTATATAAAA
>NC_059273.1:2432500-2435000 GCF_017591435.1 Portunus trituberculatus
TACAGAAAGACCTAGAAAAAAAACTGGGAGCACAAATTACTATTCCGATACATATATCGAAAGAAAAAGCAGCTCTCTCTCTCTCTCTCTCTCTCTCTCTCTCTCTCTCTCTCTCTCTCTCTCTCTCTCTCTCTCTCAGTCAGTCAGTCATAACGCGTGGGTGAATAGAGAGCATCACAGAGCATCACTATCAGACAGCTGGAGGTGAAGAGGGTGGCAGTAGTGTGAGTGTGTGTGTGTGTGTGTGTGTGTGTGTGTGTGGTGGAAGTGATGGTAGCGCTGCTCCGCCACACCTGGGGAGGCACCCTTGCTCTAACGACATCAATGGTCAACCAATGGGGGGCGGAATCCACTCCTATCTGTCTAACGTTGGTGTTCACTGCCGTTTTCTTTTCGTGCGTTGAGTTTCAGGAAGAGGGGAGGGTAAATTAGAATGTGCTTAGTTTGTGTTGTGTGTGTGTGTGTGTGTGTGTGTGTGTGAGCTGTGATTGGTATTTTTTTAAGTTGTATGTTTTTTGGTCTGTTTTAATTCTAGAGAGCTTGTTTTGTGTTTAATTTGAAGAGGAAAAGTGTGAATGAAAATGTTCTGTGTGTGTGTGTGTGTGTGTGTGTGTGTGTGTGTGTGTGTGTGTGTGTGTGTGTGTGTGTGTGTGTGTGTGTGTGTGTTTTGCCGTTTATATGCTTTGTTTTATTAATGTGATCAGATTTTTTCTCTATAACTGCTTTTTATTTAATTTTCTAGAGCATTATTTCGTTAAAAATGTAATTAATTGTGTTTATTTATTCTGTCATCGGTTTCATCTTATTTGTTTGACTCGATTTTTCTCGTAACCTGCATGTTTTTTTTTTCTTTATTCCAGAGATGTATCTTGTCTAGGATATTTCTATGCTAGTGATGAATCGCAATGTTCCTAATGATTGTAATGTTTAAGTAATCTGTCATAGGTTTGTTTTTAACCCCTTCAGTACTGAAATACATTTTTTACCTTGAGATATTTGTACGATTTGACCATTTTATTGACATGAGGAAGGGTCTATGGAGGACAGAAGATTAATGGCCACAGTCCTCACTATTTTGATCCCCCCCCACATCATAAGTTTCTGAAGCTGTATATATAAAATCACCAAATAGTAAGCAGGATGAATAATGAAACACGTCATGGTACTCAAGGGGTTATTGACTAAATTAGATTTCTCTCCATAGTCATGTTTTTTTCCGGTTTTTTTTTTCCTTATCACAAAGGTATGTAATTTGATGGGAATTTGAGGAGGGAGGGATGCATTAAAATGTTATTAGTTACTGTAATGTTTAAATAATCTGATCTGACGCGGGTTTTATTGACTATTTGATTACATTTCTTTTTCTACTTTTTTTATTATTTAGTAAAAGAAATTCTTGTAATGGGATCTTGAGATTAATGGATAATTTTAATACACTTTTTGACAATATAAGAAAGTAAGTAATTATATTCAGTATTCTTTATAAATTCCAGCATATGAAATTTTCCCCAAACCTCAGCTCTATTTCGTTCATAGAGAGTGTCTGACTATGGCAAATTTCTCAGGCAATACATGTAAACTAGGCTGTAGAATATTCATTAAACCTTTCTAGTTCCCTATTTCATTGCACTCCTCTCGGCAAGCATGTCTACCTTTTCTCTTTATCTTTTAGCACAAGGTTGATGATGGAAAATTTTGTACAGCACGCGTAGCCAATGAAATTTATAGTATTCATCAAGTCCATGTTCAGGCAGAGGAAGGGTGTAAAATTGCATCACATATTCCATAAAGAGGACGTGTCTGAATGCCTGTAAAGTTTTCGTGGTATGGTGTGACACTTTGGCAATTAAGTGTCATAGAGGATATTACAAAGGTGATATAGAAAAATAGCAAGTTCTTAGGCTTGTTAAACATGCTATAGCTAAGAGTATAAGAGGTTCAAGTTTGATAAATGTAAGAGTAAGGTAAGGAAGAAGCGGATTATTAACTTGAATATTGTTAGTTATTAGTTCCTCAAAATGAAACTTTAAACTGCGACTTACACCAGTATATAACATTAAAAGAATTTTGAAGCACCTACAAGGAAAAAATATTAAAAAAGGATTAGATTTCTAGCCAGTGTGAAATTCGGAAGTGGCAGTAGAATGAAAAAAGAATGTCTCAGGATCGTTAGTGTGAAGGAAAGAAGTAACAAATAGCAGTGAAAGGGTTAAGCTATGAGACAAATTGACTGATGTGTGTGTGTGTGTGTATAATGTACGTAATTAGGTTTAATGGAAAGACTGACATGTAAAGGACAGCAGGATTCTTGTAGTTTTCGTTACGTTGTTATAACATGATTCATCACCGAAGGGAAGTGTTATTAAAACCTCCATCCTCTTAGCGTGCACTGCCGCCTCTGCATCGTGACGGGGAGAAGCCAGGAAAGCTGCAATCTTTGTCGTGACTTTAGCGCAGGAGACTTCTGAGGCATTTCACACTTGTAATCTTCTCTATTTTA
>NC_059273.1:2442500-2467500 GCF_017591435.1 Portunus trituberculatus
CGGCAGTCATGAAAATTCTATGAGACACACACACACACACACACACACACACACACACACACACACACACACACACACACACACTAAAGCAGCTTATGTCTTGCTACGTACACAAAGCACTTGAAAAATTATAATAGCTGTATCATAAAACGCGGAGCAATAAAGTACAGACCACGAGAGAAGCGGGTAAAAGAAGGAGAGTATCTTGGAAGTTACAGAACACAATAGTGGTTCAGTGAAATTTAGTCTGGGCCTTCATGATGATTGCGCGGAAATCTCATCACAGGGGACCGTGAAATCCAGAGAGAGAGGGAGGCGGGGAGGCACGGGGTAGGATGAGGCAGAGCGGGGGAAGAGAGGGTATGGGAGACAGAACTTAGTGATGGAGGAGGGGAGATGACGCTGACTGACTGACACACACACACACACACACACACACACACACACACACACACACACACACACACACACACACACACACACACACACACACACGGGGAATGGGAGGAGGGGAAGAGAACGCCGGGACCGTTGAGTCTTTCAACTTTTTTTTTAACTGTCACCAGAGAATTTTAAAACTTTGCACACCAGCTTCCGTCGGACAAGTGTGAAATTTTTTACAAGGAATTATTGCCCGCACCTGTCAGACGGAAATTTGCCGACGGATTAGTGATGTAACGTGTGAGAGCAACGCTACTGCAGTCCGCCGCGCTATGCTGCTCCTGTCCTTGAGTCGTCAGGTATTGCCGCCCGAGGCTCATGGCCTCGCAGCACTAATGCTTTCGGGAAATGCATCAAACGGATTGACTGTAATTAAATAGATGGCCTCGATGGAATAGGTGAGGAGCAGCGCTTGGTGAGACTTTTCATTTTCTTGTTTGTTCAGGTTTGTTCTGCTGCCTGAGGTGCGTTTCCGACATAGAAATACGTGGTAGTGTATGGAGGCTTCCTCACGCAACAGTAAAGCCTTAGTGTGTCCCTCCCTGCTCCCTTCCTCTGCTCTTGGTGGCGATACTCGCAGCCTCAAAGCTTACTAACGTCCCGACTCCACACGCGAGAATCCTCCACTCCGGCACTACAACCTGAGCTTTAAGTGGAGGCGAGCCGAGCTGAGTTGCCTCTCGCCCGCACACAGACCACACTCATTCCTCTCCCCGTAATGTACCAAGTTCATGCCACTCTCACTCATGCTCCCTTCTGCTAACCCCCACAATGCATAAATCTTATTAACACATTCCCTGCTGCATTATTCCCGGTAAGTTTTATCAGGAATCCGAGCGTGTTGATGGTTGGCTGGAGTAGCCGCCCTTGTCTTGGTAAGCACTGCCCGCGCCGAGCACTGCCACCACCTGCACTGCCTTCATGGGCCTCTAGGTAGCACTCACTGTCGCTGATCGTGATATAATCCTCGAACAGTCTGCGCTGGGCGGGGTTAATGGGCGGCCTGTAGAGTGGAGTGGATGCACAGGCTCCTTAAGGTCTTGATTTGCTTGCTAACGAAACAGTTACTAGCAACGCGGGTCTCATCTGCATAAAGATTGCTTGAGCTGCGCGTTCCCGTGAGGAGGCTTGGGTCACTTCGCCTGCACCTGGCATGGACCTTGGGCTGCGGGCGGGTCACCTGATAACACCACGCCAGGCCGCCCCTGCACCCTCATGGGCGTAAAGGGAGCCTGCTGCCCTGCCAAAATCAGAAGCAGCTTTTACCTAATGGGATGATATTGAACGTTAAGATGCAAAACAACCGGAGCTTTTGCCAAACGACAGTCCTATTAGACACTTGTAGTGAATTTTTGCCATTTACTTAAACCGCATATGCTAAAAATGCAATAAAGGTGAATGTTAAGATGCAAAACACTAACATTACCAACCAACTCTCCCCATTAGGCACTTTGAGGATAATGGGTGCCACACTTCAGCCATTTATCCTCCTTATCAATAAGGATGTGCCGGTGTTGAATTTACAGCCACAACTTCCCGCCTCCCTTTCATTAAGTGGACTACATAGTGTCGCGCTCCTCATTTGCCTCACCGCATCTCTCATTACCTAAATCAAGTGAATGTTGCTCTTAGCGACCCCCGGGAGACTCATCATGCGCCATCTTAATTAAAGCCGCCACGAGTGTTAACCTGAGAACGCACCTGAGACTCCTTCATATTTAACACCAAGACACACCTGCTGCTATTTACGAGCCACGCACCTGACTCCTCCAGACGCTGAACATGCTGATACACCGGAATATTCTGAGTATTTATCATGAACACAGCATCTAAATTCCCTGCTGACGGATTCCGGACTCCTTTCCCCCCACCTTTTCCCCATTGGACTCCACCACTCCCCCACTTCTCCCTCATCTCATCACCTCACCGCCTCACTACCTCATTACCTCACTCGTGGGCGATGCAATGTCTGGTGCAGGTAGCCAAAGTTCAAGAGATTTTCATCACATTTGCATCCAGCCCTCGCAGTCCCCGTGTCGCTGCCAACTGGTTAATTACTCAAAACAAACGTCATCGGCCAGTTTCCCAGTTTGTGCCTTGTTTGAACTCGAACTAATACTATTTTTGGCTCTCTTCATCCTTACCTAGCATTTCCGAGTATTGGGACGGAAGGAACAGCCGGGCGGAGTGAAAATATCAGGCAAACATCATCTCTTTCCTCGCCGCCTGGGGGGAATGACTGAGCCTCAGGGTGTTGTGTGAAGTGCCGCTCCACTGAGGAGACGCGCCCGCCGGTGCTTCACTGGAGACAGCAAGAAAAGCTGCAGTGCATGTCGACACTACCATTACTACCACAATCACCACCACCAACAACAACAATAACTACCACTACTACAACTACCACTACTACAACTAGAACTACAGCAGCAACACAGCTTAAGAAGGCAAGCACAATGTTGCCTCACATGCACCTGTAATGAACATGTCCTTTCAGATCCAACACGTCTGGTTCTCAAGCAACTTCAGAGCCTCGTAACGCGCCTCACCCGCAGCGTTATGACACCGTTAATCGCATTGCGGCCTCCTCACTCCCACCCTGGAAAGAAAACGAAGACCACCTCCTCACGCTTCCTCCTCACGTTAAGGCGCCTCGAGCAGACCACCAACCCGGCAGTGACCAGCGAGGCAGTAACCAGCCACTGTGAGATGTTACTCGATCATCTCTGCGCTTCCTGATGGCGAGATGCAGCCAGCACAGCGTCTCCTTCAGATATCGCGGTCAGTGTGATGTGGGTGTGCGTCAGCCCTACACAGATGAAGTGGCAGTCACTGTGGTGGTGTGCAGCAGGGAATGGAATTGGTTACGGATGCGTCTGGCAGGAAGAGGCGAGGAGGGGATGCATCAGAAATCAAAGCCCGGAACATGTAATGGAATGCCCTCTGATAGCTAACTTTGGGCTGTGAAGTTATATGCCCTCTGGCTGAAACAAATGTGTTGAAGGATATCCTGCTCCTCTACCCACCCGCTCTTGTGCCGTGAGCGTATACTGTATACCTGCGTGAGTTAGTGTTTAGCTGTTTCCTTCTCACAGACTGCTTCAGATTTAGATTTTTTTTAATTCCGACTTCAAATTATTTTAAGTGTTGAGATTATTTTCATTTTTCCTCGATGTTTCCTTATTTCACTATTTACCTTCAGGCAAATTGCTTTGTATATTATTTCAACTTTCCTGCATAGTTTCCAGAGGCTGAATCAACTTCAGGTTATGTTCAAATTGTTTCCCGTTTCAGATTACTTTCAGTTTCCAGATAATTTTCCAATTTTCCTCAGTGTCTAGACAAATTCAGCCTCATTTTGTCCCTTCCCTCGCTAACCTTCCCTGACTCTTCTCCACCTTCCCTCCGCCTTCCCTGACCCTCCTCCAAGAACAAAATAGTCACTCATTTCCCCTTCTCTCCCTCAGCTTTCCCACACATGGCCGATCCCTCTTGGGAAATAACCTCCCTGCCTTCTCGCCGCCCTCACCTGTCCTTCCCTTCCTCCTCTCACTCTCCCCCCTCCTACAAGCTGCATTTCGTCATATTCTTGTTCAGTTTTAATTCTCGTCGTCGTTTAAGTGGGATGGACGGAGAAAGAGGGAGCAAAATGTATTAAGTTTTTCATTAATTTAAGTGAACTGAAGATGAGAAACTGAAGGCATGATTTGATATATCGACAGTAATCGGATTCACACGCACGCAGACACACACACACACACACACACACACACACACACACACACACACACATACGAGCACGCACACCAAAGGAAGAGCGGCACAACCCCATTCGTTGCCGGAGTCGTAAATATTCTCCCAAACACGTAACTCTTCCCGTTTTCTTCACTCGCATAACTTCGAGTCTCATCACATTTCATCGCAAGATTTTTATACAAGAGTTTCCCCGCTGGATTCCTTGGCGGGGTGTGTGCTGTCACGTGTGTGCTTGTGCTGCATGGTCGGAGATAGTGCTCAGGGAGGATTAATGTACATTGTCAGCTGTGTCCTTTGTTGTATGTAGTCAGGAATGGTCGGATGTTTAAGTGGAATAATAATGGTTTGATTGAAAATTTTTATTGTTATTACTGTTGTTGTCGTTACTACTATTACTACTTTTATTACTACTATTATTACTACTACTACTACTACTACTACTACTACTACTATCACTACACACACACACACACACACACACACACACACACACACAGACACATCTCTTACCTAACCTTCATCATTATCCACACCTTCCCCTTTTATCTCCCTCTTCCTATCTTTTTTTTTCTTTACCCTCCCTTGTCTCTTTCTATTTTTTCCTCCCCTTCCTCTGCTCCTCCCTGCAGGTTTGTCAGTGATATTCCCCTCACTTTATTTCCCCTGCCTTTATTCCCTTCAGCTTTAATTACTTGCAGGACGTAAAGTTTGTCCGCTGGCAGCACTGGGTGATACAAGGGTTGCAATGGTGGTGTTGAGGTGGTGGTGAGGTGGTGCTGGTGGTGGTGGTGATAGCTGTTGTTGTATTAGTGGTGGTAGCTGTTGTTGTATTGGTGGTAGTGGTGGTGGTAGTAATAGTAGTAGTTGGTGCAGTGGTCTATAACGAAAACTGTTCACTAGTAATGTTAACACAACAATAATAACAATAACTATCACTTTTACTACTACTAAAACTACTACTACTACTACTACTACTACTACTACTACTACTACTACTACTACTCTTCGTTCCTTCTCCCTCTCATTCTTACCTTCCTCATTCTTTCATCTTTTCCCCTCTCATTACTTGTCCCTCCCATTCCTCTTCATTCACATTTTCTTTCGTCCCTCCCATTCCCTCTCTTCTCATTTGCTATCCCTCCCACTTCCTTCCTTCCTTCCCAAGTCTTGAAAAATATTCGTTTTTTTTTCCACACCATTCTTTCTCCCTTTCAACATTCCCGTTTTCCTCCTTCATATACATTTCCTCCCCTCCCTTCAATTTCTCCCCCCCACACCTGTACCATCTCACTGCAGCCTCCCCGTCTCATTTCCTCCCACTGACCCCTTCATCCTCCCTCTCCCCCACCCCCTGTCTGGATAATCGGATTAAGGTCTGAACGGCCGCATCAAACAAGAGATCGGATAATCAAGGGGATGATTCGGTAATTTTATTTTTTTCATTCACTTAATCGGGAGAGAGAAAAAAACTCATATTTGGGGTTTTTCCGTGGTTGTTATTTTATGTGCCATCCCTCTATTCTTTTTTTTTTTTTTTTTAGTTTGTTTTTGAGGGCAATTTACTGGGTGGCGTGTCAGAGGCGTGGTGATTGGCGAGGGAAAGAGGGAAGTGTCCAATCCGCGTGTAGCTTTCATCTCTGGAGTTTTAGAAGCCTCGCGATGATTGGTGCATGTCAGGAAGAGCCAGCCAATCGTGTCACGGTTTTCACTGGACACCTTACCTTCGAGAGAGAGAGAGAGAGAGAGAGAGAGAGAGAATTTCTATGCATTAAAAGAAATATTTGAAGGTAAACAAAAGCTCTTCGATTTCTTTTTTTTCTTTTCTTTCTTTTCTTTCCTTTGTTTTTGTCTCATTATTCTTCTTTTTTTTCAATATCATCATTACCATCTCTTTTCTCCTCCTCCTCCTCCTCCTCCTCCTCCTCCTCCACGTCCTCCTCCTCCTCCTCCTTCTTGGCCATTGAAGCATGAATCCGTAAGAGAGAGAGAGAGAGAGAGAGAGAGTGTGTGTGTGTGTGTGTGTGTGTGTGTGTGTGTGTATATTGTGAAAGATAAACGCATCGAGAATAACTTGTGTCATGACTCTACCTATTGTGTTTGTGTTGTGTCTAGGGGAGAGGGGAGAGGAAAGGGAGAGAGAGAGAGAGATAATGGGAGATAAAGAGAGGAGAAGAGGAAGGGAAGAAAAGAAGAAATAACCTTGAATTGTTCCCTTCTGTTATCCTCTTCATTTTTACTCTCTCTCTCTCTCTCTCTCTCTCTCTCTCTCTCTCTCTCTCTCTCTCTCTCTCTCTCTCTCTCTCTCTCTCTCTCTCTCTCTCTCTCTCTCTCTCAAGAAAAGGGAAAGAGGGTAAATTTGAGGAAAAGGAAGAACTGTGGTGAGCAATCTCTAAACCTTCCTCCTCCTCCTCCTCCTCCTCCTCCTCCTCCTCCTCCTCCTCCTCCTCCTCCTCCTCCTCCTCGTTAACTATTCCCTAATTCGTGCAAAAACAAGACATAGGAAAACAAGTACACGATAGAAAATGTCATAAATAGAGAAGAAGGAGGAGGAGGAGGAGGAGGAGGAGGAGGAGGAGGAGGAGGAGAGGAGGAGGAGGTCTTACACAAGCACCTTCTTACCCATCGTTCCTTCCCCCATGTTTCCTCTCCACACAGGTAACAGCGCCCTTCTTCTCCTCCCCCTTGTTATCTCTTTCTCTCTCTTATTCTCTTTCATTATTTCATTATTTTGTTCCTCTTTCTTTATTTTTCATATCAATTTTATAAATCCTTTCTTTTCGTATACTTCTCCCCTTTTTATCTCGCTTTTTTTTTCTTCATCTCATTTTTTCCTCTTCTTTTCCCCTTCCTTATCCCTTCATCCCTTCCCTCTTCCTCTTTTAATATCTTTATCCTTATTATCCCCCTCTATTTTTTCCAATCCTCCTCTAACCTCTTCCTCTCCTCATTATCTTCCTATCTTTTCTAATCCATCCTCCACCTACATATTTTTTCCTCCTTTCGTTTCCTCCCCTCATCTCCCGTATTCTTCTTCCTCTTCATCTTCTTCTTCCTTCTCTTTCTCTCTTCCACTTCCTCCTGCTCTTAACGTAACGACTAACAATAACTGGGAAAAAAATAGGACTGGACAATATTTACGATTGAAAAGTTATCGGAAAAAGAAATAGTTTTCCGCTTGACTAAGAACAGAACGCGTGGGTCGTGTGGGCGTGCTGTGTTTTGGGATTTATTTCCGCTTGGAGAGAGAGAGAGAGAGAGAGAGGGATTTCTGTTTGTGATTTGTATTGATATGAATTTTTGGAGAAAGATAAAGAAGAAAAAGAAAGATAGGAAGAAAGAAAAAGGAGGAAGGAGAGAAGGAGGAGGAAGAAGGAAGAGAAGGAGGAGCAGGAGAAAGAAGAGCTATGTATCTTTTCTTTCTCTTCCTCCTTTGGTAAATCAAAATGCATGAAAAAATAACAAAATAAAAAACCAAAGCAGAAATATACACCAAATGCTAGAAGAAAGAGAGAGAGAGAGAGAGAGAGAGAGAGAGAGAGAGAGAGAGAGAGAGAGAGAGAGAGAGAGATAATAAGCCAAGATCCAGCTCATTCCCTCGCTCACTCGCTGTCTATCTCATTCCACGCCCTCCTTTTCCCGGCTATTAATTAACGCGCCATGCCTCCTGTGAAGCAATAAAAGAATGAAAGACATAATCCACCTCTCTTTTTCTCTCTCCCACGTCTCGTTTTCTTTCAGTACCTCCGGTTTTTTTTTTAGGGGAAACTGAAACTGGAGTCGAGTTCTCTTATTTTTCTTTTTTCTTTTTTTTTTTTTGTTTCTATGATGATTTTTGTGGTTTTCTTTTATTTCTTTGTGAATTCCGTGTCATGTGTCACTGTACCACACGGCAACACTCGCTCCGTCAACTTGCTTTCTTCTGCAACACAAAGAAATCTGTCCCGATTCTCTCTCTCTCTCTCTCTCTCTCTCTCTCTCTCTCTCTCTCTCTCTCTCTCTCTCTCTTCTCCCTTATATATTTTTTTTTATATTTGATAGTTTTTTTTTAGAGGGAGGCAAACACACACACACACACACACACACACACACACACACACACACACACACACACACACAGGCACAAACGCAAAACAGGCTCAAAGCAACATAGTGTTTAAAGGGAAAATCTCAGCCATGCTCACACAACACAATTAATCTAACGCCTTGCTATCAACACCTGCCCGTCGCGGAGTGTTCCTCCATTTGCAACACTATTTAGAATTCCCTTGTTTCGTCCCCACGCAACACAAAGGGAAGAGAGAGTTTGTATTTCCTTTACCTCTTTCCTCTCTTTTTTTTTGTCTTCGCTTTCTTTTCTTCCTTTCTTGCTTCTTAAACACTTCTTGCTTCCTCCTCCTCGCTCTGCAACACAATGCAGGTGATGATACAACACTCCAGACTTGGTAGTGTTGCTGCATGCTTCTCCTCTTCTTCCTCCCCCTTCTTCCTTCTTCCTTCTTCCTTCCTTCTCAGCACACAACACAACAACACGCTTTGTCTATTTGCTGTTTTCTTTTCTTTCTCTTGTCTTGTCGTCGCCTCATCTTCTTCCTCTCTCTCTCTCTCTCTCTCTCTCTCTCTCTCTCTCTCTCTCTCTCTCTCTCTCTCTCTCTCTCTCTCTCTCTCTCTAACGTTTCTCTCTCTGTAACGTGTGTGTGTGTGTGTGTGTGTGTGTGTGTGTGTGTGTGTGTGTGTGTGTGTGTGTGTGTGTGTGTGTGTGTGTGTGTGTGTGTGTGTGTGTGTGTGTGTGTGTGTGTGTGTTTCCTATGACTGATTGTCTGTCTCCTACTATCACGCTTCCTTTTCCTTCTCTTTGTCTTCTTTAACAGAGAGAGAGAGAGAGAGAGAGAGAGAGAGAGAGAGAGAGAATTATGCACGTCATCATGGAATCCTACACTCGGCAGTTACAGTTGTCACTCATTAGGTTTCGGTCATGTTATTGCTTCGTAATCAGCTGTCATGAGGAGGAGGAGGAGGAGGAGGAGGAGGAGGAGGAGGAGGAAGAAGAAGAAGAAAAAGAAGAAGAAGAAGAAGAAGAAAAAAAAGAAGAAGTAGAAGAAGATGATGATGATGATGATGATGATGATGAGAAAGGGGAAGAGAAAGAAGAAAGAGAAATAGGTCTTGTCAGTAAGAGACTATTTTTTGTGTGTGTTTTGTCTTATTCTATGAAGATCGATTATAGAAACTGGATGATGATGATGATGATGATGATGATGATGATGAGAAAGAGAAAGAGAAAGAGGAGAAAAAGGAATAAGTTTTGTCAGTAAGAGACTATATTTTTTTGGTGTTCTGTCTTATTTTATGAAGATCGATTATAGAAACTGGAAGAACGTTTTGCAGAGTCTTATCTTGGAGTTTTATATAGGTCACTGGCTTACTTCAGGTGTTCAAAGACGAAGAATCCGACTTGAAACTGAAAAAAAAAAACTAGGATTTGTTTGAACCTGAAATGGAAGGAAAGATAGACGTCTGTGTCATAGGACTTGAAATATTTTACTAGATATCCTAAAAACTACACTGGGAAGGATACAAGTAGAGCCGCCGTGGTACACTGGAACCATGCGTGCTTTGGTGTCCGAGGGCTCTCCAAGCGCACGGGTTCAAATCCTGTCTACGGTCCGAGTGTAGGTTGGGCTTCCTCACTCGGGGGAACGGTTTCTTAACGGGTGGGCTTTGAGATAGGAGATACCCAAAAAGTATCTCTTTTTGCCCAGAAATTCCCGTGAAAAAAGCCCACATGGTATAAATAAAAAAAGAACTTAGGAATAAACTGGAATGAGAGTTAGTAAAGGATATTTTCGAACTTGGAATGGAAAGACGTAAAAAAGGAAGGAAGGAAGGAAGGGAGTTAATGTCAAAAGATTACGAGCATCCTGCGATTCCTGCATTCCTTGAAGCCAGACAAGGAGAACAACATACATGAGAATTTCCTGAGAATTGACGTAATCTCTGAAAAATTATAACTCACTTGAACTAGAAATGTATTGAAGGAATGGAGGAAGCAGCTGGAATCCTCATGTGAAAATGGAAAATGCTTGATAATTCCTACATTCTTAAACATCTAATAAATAAAAAAAGAAACTGAGATATTTATTAGGAAAAATTACACGAAGGACTTGTGCAAACTGAGAATCGAGAAAAAAAAAATAAACTGAAACAAAAAACTGAAACTCTTTTTAAGACTATAAGCATCTCACTACTTGTACAATCCTATAATGCACACGAAGCATCCTTTGAAATTTAGCAGAAATGAAGCTCAGGAAAAATAAATAAATAATTGCCTTAAACTGAAGAAAGGAAAGGAGAGTGATATTGCTTTCAGACTGAAAATATCCCGTGATTTGAGGTGTCTCAGCAACCACACAAGAAGGGAAGCATCCGTTGGAATTTACTAGTTACGTGTAATAGAGTAACCGGAGGACTTGTGATGTAGAGAAAAGTGTGAAAGGATGGCTAGGATTACACCACTGATAAGGGAGAGAGGAAGGGGAAGCAGATTACATAATGAATGAGTGAGGGTTGTGGAGGCATTCGGGAACTACTGAGATGAAACGAGAGAGGGAGAGGGAGATGGGAGAAGGATAAATTGTAATCTGAATATAATGACTAGTTAGAAAGGAAGAAAAGGCTGGGAGGAAACGGAATCGGAGGACGGTGAGGAGGAGGAGGAGGAGGGTAGGTCAATGAGAAAGAAGAGGAGAAGGAGGAGCACCAAGGAAAGAACAATGAAGGGATTAAACTGTCCCTATTCAACGAGAAAATCCCCCTGGCTCATTTTCCCTTACTTAGCCCACAAAATTACCCAAGTTAACGTAAATGAAAATGAGGATAATGAAAGAAACTTGATAGAGAAAAAAAAATACCCGTATATGTAAAATGTGTTTGACCCTTTCAATACTGGGACACATTTTTACCTTGAGATTTGTGTACGATTAGGCCATTTTATTGACATTAGGAAAAGTTTATGGAGGTGAGAAGATTAATGGCCAGTCTTCACTATTTTAATCCCCCATGTATGTTTCTAAAGCTGTATAAAGTAAGTAGTAAGCAAAATGAATGTAGAAACTCATCGTGGTACTGAAGGGGATAAGAATAAAAAAAAAATAATAAACATGTAAAAAATGTTTCAAAATAACCATAAATCACGTTTTGTCTTTTTTGTTTTTCTTTTTTGTTGTGTTTTAGTTTTTTGGGTTTTTTTCCGCTGGTACTTTTCCTTCTTTGTCGCGAGAAGGTGCATCCCCAAAGCTGCGCCTATGAGGGGGACGGTATACGCTTTGGGAGGAGGGGAGAGGGGGAGTTGGGGAGACAGGGAAGGGAAGGGGAAAGAAAGGGAATGAGATTGCTCTCTTTCTCTCTCTCTTTATTCTCCTCCTCCCCCATCTCCACTCCCCATCAACTTTTTTTTTTTTTCATTTCTTCTCTTTTTTTTTTTTTTTTTTTGCATTTTCCAGAGTGAAGCTTCAAATGTTCCCGTTTCGAAGCTTTCAGTTCAAGTGCATTAGCTTCTCTTTTTCATACTTTTTTTCTCTTTATACGTAGCTTTTCCTGATACCCACTATTTAATATTTCTTTCTATTTTTCATGTATGTTTTTTTTTAATATTCATCTGGATAGTAGGAATGCATAAAGTTGAATTTTTAGTGCATGTTAACTCATTAATCTCTTTATTTATTCATTAATTCCAGTATCAGTTTGCTCGTCTATTTTATTCATGCTAATTACAGTAATATTTTTTTTTTCACTATTCATCTCCACTAACGCTGATGGAAACATTATTATTTATTTATTCATTTCTCCTGTTGCACCATCGTTTGCTTAAAACGTTCAGGAGCGTTCCATTTACTTGATTCTCCATTAATTAAATTGGTCAAGACTTTTTCACCTGCCCGCTCTGAATCTCGTGCCCCGCGTCAGTCGAGATAAAATAATACTTGATCCCACCGTGCGTTTCCTCTGTGTTCCCTCCCTGTCTGCTGTAGTAGTGGTGGTAGTGTAGTGTAGCTGTAGTAGTAGTATAGTAGCAGTAGTAGTAGTAGTAGTAATAGTAGTAGTAGTAGTAGTCGTAGTAGTAGTAGCAGTGATAGTAGTAGTAGTAGTAGTTGTAGGTTGTAGTAGTAGGGGTAATAGTAATAGTAGTAGTAGTAGTAGTAGTAGTAGTAGTAGTAGTAGTAGTAGTAGCAGTAGTAGTATTGGTATATGTTGTTGTATACAGCAGTAGTAGATTTGTTGTAGTAATAGTAGTAGTAGTAGTAGTAGTAGTAGTAGTAGTAGTAGTAGTAGTAGTAATATTCTGTCCTATTCACCCCTATTCTGTCCATCTCTCAAATGCAAGAGTTAACCTGTGTTCTCAATCATTCATACCTTTCTCCGGTAAAGTCTGGAACTCTCTACCTGCTTCTGTATTTCTATCTTCCTATGACTTGACCCTATTATAGAGGAAGATTTCAAGATATTTAGCCCTTTCCTTTGGCTAACTCTCTCGGACCTGCACGGGGACTAGCATTCTAAGTGGGCTTTATATTTTTCCTTTTTTTGTTGCCCTTGGCCAGTGTTTCCCTCTTACATAAAAAAGTAGTACTACCATCATTAGTTGTAGAGATAAAAGTAGCAACAACAGTAGAAATAGATATAGAAGTAGTAATAGTAGTAGTGGTAGAATAGTAGTACCAGTAGCAGCAGTAGAATGGCGTATTATTATCTGAAACTAACCTTTTTATTCTTTTAATCAGTTAGGAACAAAGCCACTAACAGGACAACAAACCAAATCTGATAACCCGAAATTCCAGAGGCGTTTAAATCACAAATTACGTTAGCGGAAGTAAAACCTTTCCGCCGTGCACGCGTACATGTTAAATAAAGATCAGAAAAATCGTGAATAATGAAAGCGAACACAAACCAGCGGCAAAGTTTTGGTCACTGGAGTTTCGTGCGACAGACAGACAACATTCCTCGCCTCAGTAGCGTTCCTTAAATGTGAGGTCATGTATAATGTATAGTAAAGTAGTAGTAGTAGTAGTAGTAGTAGTAGTAGTAGTAGTAGTAGTAGTGGTAGTCGTAGTAGTAGTTATAACAGTAGAAATACCTGCTAGCAGTACCATTAGTAGCAGAACCAGCACCTCCAATTTCCATCATCCACTCTACTCATCACCTAAAGAACCCACAGTCAGACCTCGCTATTAACTAACCAAGAACGCGGAGGACAAAAAACAAGACAAAACCGGGGCAGGGGCGAATCACAAACTAAAGCACCGGTACACCAAACAAAGGAACACTGGGAGGATCGATGGCTAGAGGCTGAGCTAGCTGAGGTGACGGCTAAGTGATCACCAACCCCACGTTCGAGCCCCTCCAGTGCGTGACCATAAGCTCTTACGCGGCAGAACGACCCAACATCACCTAAAAAGAGTTACGTATTCACCGAAACTTTACGAAAATGGTCCATTGAGAAAGGAGCGTGACTTTACAAACTGTACCTGAACTAATATTTGCCTTGTTATTAATATCTGCGTAAATTTCATTGCAGACGAGCTTTGACGTATAAATGTATAGAACTATGATGGACGGGTAAGAGGGAGAGGGTTAGGGAGAGAGAGAGAGAGAGAGAGGGAGAGGGAAGGAGAGCCGCACCATTAGGGCCGAGGCTGGTGAGTAACATGAGGCTGGAGGTCACGGTTAGGCGCAGTGGGAGGTGAGAAGCGGGAGAGGAGCCCTGCCTTCCCTCGGGTCGTCCAGGAATAGGAGGCAACATATAGACACACAGAAACACGATGACAAGAATAATGATCCATGTATCACTATTGACTGAGGCTTATTACTCCTTTTCCCGGTTTTACTGTTGGACGAAATGTAGTGTCACCCTCACTTCTCTCGTCCTTTGATACCTTCGTTAGAATTTGTGTCTCCATTTCTACGTCTTTACCGGAGGATATAATGCAGTTTCACCCTCATAGTCCCGTCATGCCCTGTAATTTTTATGATTTTTTACCACGGATATAATGTAATGTCAATCTCATTTCTCCCGTCCCTGAGACCTCTTTCACTGCTAGTATCTCCATTACTTTGCTTCATACAGGGTTATAATGCAGTGTCACCGTCATGGCTCCCTCACGGCACTATCCCTTATGCCCCAAGCGATCACATGACCCCTCCCCATGATACATATACACACACACATACACAAACACACCCCTCTCTCTTCCTGACAAACGCAAACTTACCCGCAAAGTCTTCAACAAACACACAAACACGGTCGGACAAACAGATATGCACTAGAGTGAAAAATTACGTACACAAGTGAGCAAGACCATTGACCTCTACCCTTACTACTCCACCTACCCACGTACTTCAATCTTACACGCATTGCCATCATTACTGTCCGTACTTACCGTTAGCAGAGGACGCGAGGACGAGAACAAGGACGATGAAAAGCTGCAGGTGGAAGTGGAGGTGAATGTGGAGGTTGATTTTGACGGTAGGAAGAGGTGGCAGTGTTGGCAGTGGTGATGGTGATGGTGGTGGTAACTCTTCAGAAGACTTTAGGGTAACTGCAGTAAGAGTTCTCGTGGCGTCTTTTGGGGTCATATTGTTTATTACACCAGCGCACTGTGACCCTTGTAGCCGCATTATGTCCGTGTTCTATGGGTCGTCTCACTATAAACGAGTCTCTTTGGGATTTATTGTATGAGACACGGCCACAGAGAAAGACAAGATAAAGAGGTAGAGAGAGAGGATAAGTGCCTCACAAGGTCACTCACGGAAGAGGAATATTTACACACGAATATGACGAAATGGAGGAAGAGAAGCAAAGTCAAGAGTCTGACAAATGTGGATAAAAATACACCATGAAAATTGAAGATATGGCTAAGAGAGAGAGAGAGAGAGAGAGAGAGTAACAGATAAGATAGGGACACAAGCACCGAAACAGAAATAAACGGAAAGAGAAAAAAAATACAAGGGAGGAAGAAAGAGAGAGAGAAAGAAAACTTAAGAGAAAGCAGAATGCAGCGAAGAGATAAGAGAAGACTCAGAGCAAGACTTCTTAATTGTATTCGGCTATCTCTTTGCAAGGTCTGTGTTTGTATTGCCCCCTCTTGGCGTGTTATCTTTTACTCTTTATTTATCCCTCTGTGGCGCTGCCTTGATCATCCTTCCGTCCTTTCTGCCTGGGAACAGTAAGAGATGCAGTCGATTCAATAACACATATATATATTTTCTTCCACTTTGTTTCGCTCGGTGCCCAAAACCCGCTTCAAACCTCACCACTCGCTCTTGTTCTGGTTTTCGTTCACCTCGACACCGTAACAGCAGTGGCAATGAAAATGGCAATAATAAAAAAGAGGAAAAACTGAGTAAATGGCGGAAAAAATATTAGTAAAAATGTATAAAGAAACGAAATGGTTTAATAAATGGTGTGTAGTGTGTGTGTGTGTGTGTGTGTGTGTGTGTGTGTGTGTGTGTGTGTGTGTGTGTGTGTGTGTGTGTGACATTCAGACAGATAGATAGACACATACACAAACAGACAAAGAGACAGACAGACAGACAAACAGACGGACAGACAGACAGACAGACAGACAGACAGACGGACAGACAAGTATGCAAACAATCAAACTTTATTAATTTCGAGGTATAATCATGAAGGTAATGATAATTTTTCTCCTTCCATCACATTCATAGTCATCAGCATCATCATCATCATCATCATTGTCTTCATCTTCATCACCTTCATTACTATCACCATAATTGTTGCTCAGAATATGCAAATTGCTTCTCTTTTGGGGCGAAATATTCTTGATATATTTTGGTTTCTTTGCTTTTTTTTTTATCTTATGATATATCTTAAAGCTGAGATGAATAAGAAGAAACAGATGAATCACACACACACACACACACACACACACACACACACACACACACACACACACACACACACACACACACACACACACACACACACACACGAAATATTCCCATACTTTGAAGAAACCAGGGAAGGATTAAATGTGAAGCAATTTTCTGCAACAAGAGTGGCGAGGAAGAAAACCCGGAGAACACAAACTCTCCAGTCGAAACAGTAATGATACGAAAAAAAGTCAAGCCGTTTCCTCGCAGCACCGTGAAATGAAGAAAATAAACAACGAACATTAACGAGCCGGAACAGAATCACTTAAAACAGAAAACGAGATCCGGCTGTGGTGAAGAAAACAAGAAACGAAAAAAAAAAAATACGGAAAAGAGAAAAAAGAAAACACCAACTCCGGTTCACTTATCAGCAATTTTTCGTTCGTTACCTCGCACCAATATCCGGAGTGCTTGAAAAGTTACGGATCAGACGAGTAAAAAACGCATATAAATCCACTTGGCGGGGCACTGTCTGAGGGGCTTGGCGTGGCACTCAGGAGGGAGGGAGGCAGATGGCACACGAAGGCCCTGGGGAGTCGCGGAGGGACGTCACTGATGGGCGCCACGAAGAAGAGTCCAGGAGGCTAAGGGAATACAGGAGGGCGTTGCGGTGCCGCCCTCTCGCTTCCACGTCCAGCCAGACACTGTGAGGCCGCCCCGTTGGCAGCCACTCCTCCTCCTCCTTGTCTCCCTCCTCCCCATCCTCTCACATCCTTGTTGGGTCACGCCTCGCTTCTCCCCCTCGCCTCCTCGCCCCCTCCCCGCCTCGCCATAGGTGTGTGGGTGGTGTGGGAAGATCGACAGGTGACCAAAGGCAAGAAAAGACACTCAGGTTTTCTTTTTGTCTACACATACCTAGCGCACCTACACACACACACACACACACACACACACACACACACACACACACACACACACACACACACACACACACACACACACGCACGCACGCAACCTTGACCTCACTTCACCATCACATTTCATCCTCTCTCTCATTCTTACTCTTTCGTTCTTCCCCTCTTTCCTCTCGTCTCTCTCTCTCTCTCTCTCTCTCTCTCTCTCTCTCTCTCTCTCTCTCTCTCTCTCTCTCTCTCTCTCTCTCTCTCTCTCTCTCTCTCTCTCTCTCTCTCTCTCTCTCTCTCTCTCTCTCTCTCTCTCTCATGGCAGGTCCCATTGAAGCCATTGATCAGCCTCCCATCTCGGCCAGCAGGTGAACTCAGGTGAGCTATCATTAATTCACTCTGACACCCAGGTAGGACCCCTCACCTGGATGGCCCATCACTGGAGCTTCTGATGGGGGTAGATTTTTTTCTTTTCTAATAATTTTTCGTGGGTGTTGAAATGGTTTGATCTTTGAGGAGCGAAAGTTGTCCTGAAGGTAATGTGTTTGGTTTGGTTTGGCCTGTAGTGGTGATAGTGGTGGTGGTGGTGCAGTTTCTTCTTTTTCTATTGTTTCTGTTGTTCTTATTGTTGATGATGATGATGATGATGATGATGATGATGATGATGAGCTGCTTTTGCCTCTCCTTCTTCTCCCTCTTCACATTATTATTTTCATTCCTCTAACAATAGTTATTTATTTTTTTTACTGTTATTTTCTCATTTATTTAATCATTTTTATTTCCTTTTTCATTCCCAACTGACAAATACAGAATATGAAGGCCTGTCAACTATCTCCTTTCGTCACTTTTATACGTGTATGTATTTATATTCTCGGTGTTCCATTTTATTTCCCATATTTCGTCCATCTCCACCAATCAGTTTCGATACAATTTGGAAATTTCGCTTCACTCTTTCCACTTCACTCAATGCTTCCTGTTTTTCATTACCGTGGGGGCCTCTTTCTTTCCCTCTCGTCTCTTTCCACACTGGTTTTTCCTCTCCACTCCTTTCCTCTCCTCTCTTCTGCGTTTATTATCCCGCTCCTTTCCTCTCCTCTTTTCCTCTCCTCTCCCTTCCGTTCATTATTGCTTTCTTATGTCCAACCCTATCTTATCCTATCCTCACTTCTCTCCACTCCTCTCCTCTCTCCCTTCCGTCCATCATCCCTCTCCCTAAGGTCTCATCCTGACAACATCCTCGTCAGAATATTTGGTGCAATCCACAAAACGCACCGCAAACACACGCATGTCCCTGGCCATCCACCGGTCTGAGGAGAGACTCTGGCCCGATATGGAATTTGGAGCCTCGCATATTTGTCTGATCAAATTTGGAGGCTCCTCGTGTTTAGCTTGCAACTCCACGCGCCTTGGGATGAAGCAAGCGAGGTAGAGAGAGGTAGAAAAAATAGATAGTGTCAGTGAGATGAATGAAGTAATGTATGTATGTATATGGTGTGTTGTGTATATATTGAAGGTTTTGTTAGTATTTCTTTTTCACTTTTTTGGGGGGAAGATATGAGGAAATTATTCGTGATTTGTATTAATGAAATAAAAAAGATTAATGTAAAAGATTGATGGCGATGAAGGATCTCTCTCTCTCTCTCTCTCTCTCTCTCTCTCTCTCTCTCTCTCTCTCTCTCTTTTTTTTTTTTTTTAAACATAATTTATACAGAAGAACATGTACCCAAAGGCGCACTGTCGTGTGCTACCTATTCTAAGGGTACTACAATCTATTTCTCTACAATATTTACAAGACTTAAAAATAGAAAATATACAAGATGGTCAGCATGTAAATGGAGCACTGTTCTTTTCACTTCACTAGCACTATTCACGCACTGCACTACACTGAGTGTCACGTCACAAAGAGTGTCAGAGGAGTTGGCAGTGTCTGTCTCCACTTATGTGCCATCAGTTTGACACTGTGTGTGTTCATCTCCTGGACGTGAGGCACCGCGGCCGTGAACAAGTTCCACATCCTGGAGACGCGTCCTGCGAAGGTGCGTTGATGCTGACACCCGTGGGATCTCGGCACCTCTACGGCGTCACCACCATTGAGCACCGTTCTCGTGCTCCGTGCGGTGACTCTCTCTCTCTCTCTCTCTCTCTCTCTCTCTCTCTCTCTCTCTCTCTCTCTCTCTCTCGGGAATGTAATAATGGCCACACCTTTTTCCCCGCGCCTGGTACGTATTTTTTTCTTTTTTTTTCATTTTTACCTCCCTTTTTTTCTTTCTTATTTTAATTGATTTCACCCTCAGCATTTAATCACAAGCCCAGAATTTTCATATAAAGTTACGAGGTGCTTTATGCTTCACTCTGCCGATCCATCTACCTGTAAAGAATGCAATAATAAACACTATTACCTCAACCAGCTGCCCCTCTCTCTCTCTCTCTCTCTCTCTCTCTCTCTCTCTCTCTCTCTCGCTCTCGCTCTCGCTCTTTCTTTTTTCTTTTGTTTTGTTTTTTCTAGCAGTTTACATAACAGGTGTTTTTAATGCATTTCCCACATAATAAGGGTTTTCTTAATCTATTTAAAAGTTATTGGTGTTTTTTTTTCTGATGCATTTCACAGATTTGTCTCATTCATAGGTGTTTGATGCGTTTCACAGGTAGTTTTTTTCTCTCTCTCTCTCTTTATGCACCTCACTGGTATTTGATGTTTCTTTAATGGATTTCACAGATAAAGGGTGTTTTTTTTTTTAATGCATTTCCTATTTGGTGGTTTTTCTTTTCTTTTTTTTTTATCCCATTTATCATTTTTCTACCTCTTCAGTGTGGCCTTCCTTTTTGAGAATGTAATAATACGCCATTCTTTTCACTTTTTTCTCAGTGGATATTCGTAATTCATCTCGCTACTTTGCAATATTTTTCAACGTTTTATCTCGTACATGCCCAGGAAAAAATAGGCAATATGCAACAATGTATCCAGTCCACGCCCTTCCCTTAATCCCCGTCCCTTTTACTAAGCCCTGAGGGGAGAAAAAGAGTGTTTTATGAGATTCTTCCGTGATAGAATGTAATAACGAGTAAATACTAATAAAAAAATGGCCACTTATGTATAATCCTAATCTGCCCCAAAACTGCCCAGCGAAAGAATATCCTGAATTGGTTCATTAATTTGGTGCCTTGCATGATGATACGCTGCCTCTCCTCCCACCAGAGTACGTGAGGAGAGGAGAGGATAAGAGGAGAGGGAGAGGA
Source organism: Portunus trituberculatus (assembly GCF_017591435.1). Taxonomy (NCBI): domain Eukaryota; kingdom Metazoa; phylum Arthropoda; class Malacostraca; order Decapoda; family Portunidae; genus Portunus; species Portunus trituberculatus. The sequence goes on from NC_059273.1 coordinate 2,462,720, forward strand.
GAGCCTAGCGTGACGAGCAGGGGAGCGTGACAGACTGACAAGGATAGGGAAAGTAGTATTGAAAAGAAGAGGAATGTGATAAAAGGGAAAGACCAAGGGAGAAATAAATTTTAATCTATTGTTAAGAAGTAACGTTGCAAAGAACAAAAAAGACAATAAATAAGGAGAAGTAGAGTAAAACTGGAAGGGTCTTATCAGGAAATGGAGTTAAATGCCACAAAGGAAAAGGAAATCCTAAAGGAGTAAACGGTTAATGAACAATGAAATGGCTTAATGGAAGGAAAGAAAGTACAACAGACGAAAGAAAATAAGGGAGGAAAAAAAAAATTTAGTGAGAAATACTGGAAATGGCTAACGGACAAAGGAAAGTGATAAGGAAAGGGAAAATGAGCTGAAGGAATGATAAGTCCAGGTGGTGAAAAAATTATACAAATTGTTGAATAACGATAAAAAAAAAAAACGTAAAAAGAGAAAATGAAAAAGACCATTGAAATGAAAGTAAATGCGATAAAAGAGAAAGAAAAAAGAAGTTTGCCTGTAGACTCAAAACTGTGAAGAAAAACATGCATAATGAAATATTGATAGAAAAATAACACACGAATGAAAAAAAGTAAGAAATTCAAAAGAAACACATTGTAGGAAACTATAGAAGCACTTGGCAATGTATAGACCAAAAAATAAAGAAAAAAAATAGGATTAAGATTAAAACTAATGTAAAGTGGGTATATGGAAGAGAAGGGGAGGTAGAAAGAAAATGGAGAGGGATTGACGTAAGGTAAAAGGATTTGGCAAAGGAGAGAATCGCAGCAAAGGTAAAAAAGGGATTGGGTTCCATTACGTCAGGCTTTCCTCTCCTTTTTTTCCCTCTCCTTCATTGCCTTCGTCTTCGTCTGTCTGGCTCCATTCCTTCCCTCCATTTTTTCCTTCATCTCTCTCTCTCTCTCTCTCTCTCTCTCTCTCTCTCTCTCTCTCTCTCTCTCTCTCTCTCTCTCTCTCTCTCTCTCTCTCTCTCTCTCTCTCTCTCTCTCTCTCTCTCTCTCTCTCTCTCTCTCTCTCTCTCTCTCTCTCTCTCTCTCTCTCTCTCTCTCTCTCTCTCTCTCTCTCTCTCTCTCTCTCTCTCTCTCTCTCTCTCTCTCTCTCTCTCTCTCTCTCTCTCTCTCTCTCTCTCTCTCTCTCTCTCTCTCTCTCTCTCTCTCTCTCTCTCTCTCTCTCTCTCATTCACTCTTTGTACCCTTCTTTCACTCTCTTTACCTTCCACCTTTCCTCTCTCATCTCTCTCTCTCTCTCTCTCCTCCGTCCAGCCTTGCCTCTCTCCCACTCTCCCTCTCTCCCCCACTCTCCCTCTCCCATCCACTCTGTCTCTCGCTGTCTGACGAATTCATTTAATCTACGAACTTGATTGCATTAGGCAGGAAGTTAGCTTTGTAAATGTTGCTTTTCCTGGAACTATCAGCACATCTCTTTCTGCGCTTCTCTCGTTAGTGCGTTAGTGTTGATGGCCGCGAGGAATTGTGTCTCCTGTGTCATTGTTTTCAGTGTGTGTATATGGAAGGAGGAAGTGGGTGAGGGGGGTGTTGTTAGTACCTATATCTATCAGCTCTGGGTTATTTTTTCCTTTTTAGTTGTGTGTGTGTGTGTGTGTGTGTGTGTGTGTGTGGAAACGTGTGTGTATGTGCAGGGTTATTCGTGCGTGAGAAGTGTGTGTGTGTGTGTGTGTGTGTGTGTGTGTGTGTGTGTGTGTGTGTGTGTGTGTGTGTGTGTGTGTGTGTATGTGTGTGTGTGTTCGTTCTCAGGTGAATCAACATGAATATTCTCTCTCTCTCTCTCTCTCTCTCTCTCTCTCTCTCTCTCTCTCTCTCTCTCTCTCTCTCTCTCTCTCTCTCTCTCTCTCTCTCTTATATATCTTTCACCCTTTTATCATCTTTTTCTTCCATTCATTTCTCTTCCATCTTACTTTCTTCCTTCTCATCTCTTCCTTTCTCCCTCATTCCCACTAATCCCTCTTTTTCCCTATTCTTTTTCCATCTTCTTTATCTTTTTGTATTGCTTTATTTTATTTTTCTCATCACCTTTCTTCATCCCTCCCATCTTTTCTCCCCCTCCTCCCAACCACTTCTCCCTTTCCCCTTTTCTCCCCTCTTCTTCCCCTTTCCTCCCCTCTCTTCCCACCAAAGTAGGTGCTTCATTACCTGTCTATCAGAGGATCCGCTTGCTAGGTGTCCTCTTCCCCCTCTAACATTAGGAACCTGAGAGAGAGAGAGAGAGAGAGAGAGAGAGAGAGAGAGAGAGAGAGAGAGAGAGAGAGAGAGAGAGAGAGAGAGAGAGAGAGAGAAAGAGTGAATGCTATGGATGAAAAAAAAAATGGGTGTTTTGGGATGAAAAAAATATACGCTAGAGTAAAACTTGACTTTGGAGAGAGAGAGAGAGAGAGAGAGAGAGAGAGAGAGAGAGAGAGAGAGAGAGAGAGAGAGAGAGAGATTGGAGGCAAATATTGGCTTTGATAAATACCCATATAGACACACGTGTTCATACATACATACATTATACAGGCATATCAGCAGACAGATAGACAAACACAGAAAATAAACTAATCCTCCTCTTTATATTAATACTTTCAATTCAAGACCTATTTCATATACTCGTATGGATACAATCTCCCCGCTCCCCCCCCACACACACACACACACACACACACACACACACACACACACACAGGTACAGATTCATACAAACATCACCACAGAAGCACAGCACGTATACATAAACTCTCTCTCTCTCTCTCTCTCTCTCTCTCTCTCTCTCTCTCTCTCTCTCTCTCTCTCTCTCTCTCTCTCTCTGCAAAGTTAAGTTTTACCCTAACATACATTTTTTTTTATCCCTAAACACCTTTTTTTTACCCTAGCCATTTATTATTCTGAAGTAAAATACCTTAAGAGTGAAAATCATGCACTAAGTAATATTTTTTTGTCCTTTAAATATCCCTATACGACGTGGCTTGAATTACCTGAGGAGTCGTGAGAGGGGACAGAGGGGAGAGAGGGGAGACAGAGAGGGGAGGGAGGGTTTAAGACGAGGGGAGATGGGACAAAAGGAGAGGGGAAGGTAGATAAATGGAGTATGTTTTGGTACTTTTACTCTGAGGGAGAGGGGAAGGGAGTGTGACGAGAGGAGGGGAGAGAGGGAAAGTGGAGAAGTGAGGCATGGAAAGAGGGGAGAAAGGGAAGCCGTGGAGGAGTTTGCGGTAAGGGAAAGACAGGAAGAGAGAGAGGAAGAGGAGGAGGGAGAGGGAAAGTTTGTGGAGAGATGTAGGGAGAGGAGGGGAAAGGAGAGAGGAAGAAGGGGAAAGAGAATAGGAGAAGGAGGAGAAGGAGAAGTGAAGTCAGGAGGCAAGAGAGAGAGAGAGAGAGAGAGAGAGAGAGAGAGAGAGAGAAGCAGATTTTGTTTTCCTTTTTTTATATTTTCTAACATTATTTTCTTCCTCCTGTGCTTTTAAAAAATTTCCTCCTGGCAGCGTGCACGAATTTCACATATTTTCCCATTGCGTTCATTATTTCCTTGCATTCTTATTTTTCTCTTTTTTTCTTTTCTCTTTTTACTTCCTTTTTTCGTAAATTTTCAGGCGAGAAACATTATTGGTATTTAGTTTGTAGAATATCGTTTCCTTCTACCACTTAATAACGAATCTCTCTCTCTCTCTCTCTCTCTCTCTCTCTCTCTCTCTCTCTCTCTCTCTCTCTCTCCAGTATTGACAGACGTGGTAAACCAATGAGGAAGTACAAAGTTTAACTCATACGCTTGAGAATACAGTAATGTCCACAGGCATGATATATATCTCTCTCTCTCTCTCTCTCTCTCTCTCTCTCTCTCTCTCTCTCATGGCGTAGGAGGAGCATGTTCGAATAAAAGGTTAGAAAGGAGGAGGATGAAAAGAAGGTAAGATGACCTGACATTTAGCAAAGAATAGGGAAGAAGGCCAAGAGAGAGAGAGAGAGAGAGAGAGAGAGAAATAAGCGTGGAGAATTACCTTAGTTTCTCCATCCTTGCCTGTGTAAATTGTACAGCTATGTGTGTTTCTGTGTGAAGTTACATTAAGTTCTTTACGAAAATCTTCAGAAATAAGAGCAAGATCAGGATCAAGAACAAGTAAACAAAGAAGAGAGCGTGGCGTGGCGTGGCGTGGCGTGGGATAGCGTGGCGTGGGGGTTGTCCTATATTTTTTGAACAGATGGTGTTGATTTTCTTACTTTATTACAAACTTTCCCACCACCACCATCACTATCACCACCACAACCACCACCACAACCACCACCACCACTACCACCACTACCACCACTGCCACTACCACCAAGTACTGCCAAGAGTTTCCAGCACGTGATTAATTTCCTCATGCTCTTGGTCTCTCTCTCTCTCTCTCTCTCTCTCTCTCTCTCTCTCTCTCTCTCTCTCTCTCTCTCTCTCTCTCTCTCTCTCTCTCTCTCTCTCTCTCTCTCTCTCTCTCTCTCTCTCTCTCTCTCTCATATTAGTTGCTTTTTCTCTTATCTCTTAATCCATGTCTGGTGAGAGAGAGAGAGAGAGAGAGAGAGAGAGAGAGAGAGAGAGAGAGAGATGACGAAGAGGAATGTGTATCTTTATTTCTTTAGAAAGTGAGAGAAAAAGAGAAAATTTCCTCCGTATTATATCATTCTTCTCGCTTTCTTTGTTTCTTTTCTTCCTAAATGCCTTCCGTTCATCCTCTCTTCATTATTTATTGCATTTTCTCTCTATGTATAAATCTTCTCCTT
>NC_059273.1:2472500-2475000 GCF_017591435.1 Portunus trituberculatus
GTGCCAAGTAGAAGCTGTATGTGCTTTCAAGACTATTTTCATGACATAAGTAATGGTTTAGTACCGGTTCTGTATCATAAGTGGCAGAAATCACCTGGATAACCCACCAACTCATCTCCGTGACCTTTGAAATACTCTTATGAGAATGAACAGAAACTTTTACAAATAAGGACTGAGCTTGTGTCCTTCCTAGCACGTTGAGACTCACCGGGGAAGGCAAGGAACAGACGGGCGGCAAACAGGCATGAATGGAGAAGCCTTACCGAACCTTTTGTCATGCTGTGGAATCCTAGAGCCTGATGACGTCCCGAGTATAGCATGAGAATACGTGTTCGATCCCCATCCTGCCGGAGTCTGTCAGGAAGAAAGGATATCTGCTGACGGGGGATCCTGGACGTGTTGGCCCTTCAGATCACGGGACGCGGAGGCAGCAATGGATCAGCAGTAAACCAGACCCTAATCTGTCTCCCTGCATTGTTACTTCCTGGTATGAAAGCGGATTGGTGAGTGTGGATAAGAGATTCAGTCGCTAAGTGGATAAGTGTACGGGATAAGCCAAGTGTTTATTAATGCAAGACTAGGCCAAGAATAACAAAAATAACGCAGAAAAAAGTCCATTAATGTTTTATCGCTTGTGGAGAGATTAAAAGGCTCATCCAGTTGGTGTACGAGGAAATGGAAAACGGGTATAACGTGTTCAATATTCCAGCTAGTAGTTCCTTCACTTCCCTGCTTCAAGTCATCGGGAAATAGCCTTGGAATGCAGAATGGAAATGAAGCTTACAATGTTAATCTGGACCTTCATTGATTCTCTCTCTCTCTCTCTCTCTCTCTCTCTCTCTCTCTCTCTCTCTCTCTCTCTACCATGTGGGCTTTTTTCACGGGAATTTATGAGCTAAAGGGGATACTTTTTGGGGTACCTCCTATCTCAAAGCCCACCCGCTAGGAGACCGTTGCCCTGAATGAGGAAGCCCAACCTACACTCGGACCGTGGACAGGATTCGAACCCGTGCGCTTGGAGACCCTTCGGACCCCAAAGCACGCATGGTTCCACTGTACCACTCTCTCTCTCTCTCTCTCTCTCTCTCTCTCTCTCTCTCTCTCTCTCTCTCTCTCTCTCTCTCCCCATCCCTCCCTCCGTCTGTATCACTTTATCTCTCTTTATCGCTCCCTCCTGCAATCCGTCACGCTGGATACCTGGTTAGTGATGCGATCCGATGTATCAGTACCCATTGGATCGACTCCCTTCGTGGCCGCGCGGCGCAGAAACATCACTCACCACCTCCTTGAATAGCTGTTGAAGGAGGCACTGGCGGAGTAGGAGTAGGAGAAGAAAGAATAGATTGAAGACCAAAGCGAAGGAGGAAGAGAACTGGGAGTAGAAAAATGGGATTGGAGAGGAGGAAGGGACGGGGGAGAGATGAAAGGAGGAGGGTGTGGAAGGAGAAAGAAGAAAGAAGGAAGAGGCAGAAGGAGAGAGGTAAACAAGGAAGAGAATGAAGTATAGGGAAAGGAAGAAAGAAAAAGAGGCTAGGAAAGAGACATGAAGTAGAAAAAAAAGAGGATGAGGGAATAAACAGGGTAACAGGAAGAGGAGGAAGAAACGTAGCATGTATGAATGGAGGATAAGGAGGAGGAAGAAGAAAAGAACCGAAGGACTAGAGAGAGAGAGAAAAACGAGAAAAAAATAGAAGAGAAAGAATTGAGAATGTGAGAGGAAACGTAGTAGAGAGATAAAAAGATCAAAGAGAGAGAGAGAGAGAGAGAGAGAGAGAGAGAGAGAGAGAGAGAGAGAGAGAGAAACACCTTAGAGAAATCAATACTATGAAAAAGGGAAAAGCAAGCGAACAAATACAAAAGAAGGAAAAAAAGAAGATAAAAGAGCTGGAACGTATAAAGAGATCTAGGAAGTGGAAAATGAATACTAGAAGAGGTAAATAAAGAAAGAGGAGACTAAAGAAGACCAACGCGAAGGAAGGACAGAGAGAGAGAGAGAGAGAGAGAGAGAGAGGAAGAAAGACCAAATGTACATGGGAGAAAAGAAAGAGAAAACAAGGAGAAAGAGAAAATGAGATGAGGAGTAAGAAGATTATTGACAGAAGAAAGAGAAGATTGGCTGTACAAGGCAAGTGAAAGAGGAATAGGCGCCAAGGAGATGAAGAGAAGGCGGAAACAGATATAGAGAGGAAAACAGAAATAGTTGTAAAAGAAAACAGGGAAAGATAAGAAGGTTTTATAAGGGCGATAAAAGAGGAGGAACGAATGAAAGAGAATGAGAACTGCTTTACAAACCTGACAGATATAGAAATGAGGAGGAAGAGGAGAAAGAAAAGAATAAGGAGAAGGAGACTAGAAGGAAGGAGGAAATGAGGATAGCAAAGAAGAGAGAGAGAGAGAGAGAGAGACTAACGGACCGACACATCATCCGTATTATTGCAAAACTTGTCCTTAAAAACTTAAATGTATTCCAAAAAAATAACGAAACACATCTAGCCACTTA